>NC_134884.1:34806408-34808908 GCF_041734735.1 Babylonia areolata | reverse complement strand
GAGACCAAGCTCTAAGCGCTTTACAAACTCTATACAGCGCCTATGCTCGGTAGGAGACCAAGCTCTAAGCGCTTTACAAACTCTATACAGCGCCTATCCTCGGTCGGAGACCAAGCTCTAAGCGCTTTACAAACTCTAGCTTTACAAACTCTATACAGCGCCTATGCTCGGTAGGAGACCAAGCTCTAAGCGCTTTACAAACTCTATACAGCGCCTATGCTCGGTCGGAGACCAAGCTCTAAGCGCTTTACAAACTCTATACAATGCCTATCCTCGGTCGAGCTCTAAGCGCTTTACAAACTCTATACAGCGCCTATCCTCGGTAGGAGACCAAGCTCTAAGCGCTTTACAAACTCTATGCAATGCCTATCCTCGGTCGAGCTCTAAGCGCTTTACAAACTCTATACAACGCCTATCCTCGGTAGGAGACCAAGCTCTAAGCGCTTTACAAACTCTATGCAATGCCTATCCTCGGTCGAGCTCTAAGCGCTTTACAAACTCTATACAGCGCCTATCCTCGGTAGGAGACCAAGCTCTAAGCGCTTTACAAACTCTATGCAATGCCTATCCTCGGTCGAGCTCTAAGCGCTTTACAAACTCTATACAACGCCTATCCTCGGTAGGAGACCAAGCTCTAAGCGCTTTACAAACTCTATACAATGCCTATCCTCGGTCGAGCTCTAAGCGCTTTACAAACTCTATACAGCGCCTATCCTCGGTAGGAGACCAAGCTCTAAGCGCTTTACAAACTCTATGCAATGCCTATCCTCGGTCGAGCTCTAAGCGCTTTACAAACTCTATACAACGCCTATCCTCGGTCGGAGACCAAGCTCTAAGCGCTTTACAAACTCTATACAGCGCCTATCCTCGGTAGGAGACCAAGCTCTAAGCGCTTGACAAACTCGGGATCATTTCCACAACAGGCTGCCTACCTGGGTAGAGCCGACTGACAGCTGCCATTGGGCGCTCATCATTCGTTTCCTGTGTCATTCAGTCAGATTTCAGGCACGCACACATACACGCTCAGACAGACATGTAACATTTTACGTGTATGACCGTTTTGTATATCAACCCCCGCCATGTAGGCAGTCATACTCCGTTTTCGGGGGATGTGCATGCTGGGTATGTTCTTGTTTCCAAAACCCACCGAACGCTGACATGGATTACAGGATCTTTAACGCGCGTATTTGATCTTCTGCTTGCGTATACACATGAATGGGGTTCAGCTACTCTCAGGTCTGCACATATTTTGACCTGGGGGATGGGAAAAATCTCCACCCTTTTTACCCACCAGGCGCCGTTACCGAGATTCGAACCAAGGACCTTCAAAAATTGAAAGTCCAATGCTTTAACCACTCGGCTATTCCGCCCGGAGTATGTGCATGGACTCGCCGTGGCACAGTGGCCTAGGCATCGTCGGACTTGTGATCCTGTGTAAACTAGTGATTCGGGATGGAGGCCTTCTCTGTTCGGCATGGGTGTTGTGTGGTTGGGAACTACCCGGAGAGACACTTTATTCCGATTTTTCCTCACTCCACCCAGGTCTGGAATGTGAGTACCTTCACTTCGATTTGGGAAGGTTAAAACGGCGGAAGGAGAGGATTGGTCCCCGCCTTCATACGTTGAGCTCCGGTCACAGTGGAGATGAATTCACTGCCTTGATGGCCGTGAAAATGCTATAGGTCTTAAATCTTCTTCTGTGGGTGTTTTTTTTTTTTTTTTTAATAACTATACGCATGTGGTTCTACCTGTTACCTGTTCTTGGTAATCCTCTCACAGTGATGTTTGATAAAACGAAATGGTTTGAAAAAACAAACACGAAGAAAGCGATCAAAAATCAAAACAATGAATTTGAACGTAACCTTTTTGTTTTATAAATATGTATACCTTTCCATTGATAGCTATAGGCCTCGTTTAAAGGCGAAGTTCGTTGTTAATCTGAGAACCGAGCATTCTTTCTCTGTGTGTGTGTGTGTGTGTGTGTGTGTGTGTGTGTGTGTGTTCATAGTGTGTCTGTGTGTGTGCGTGGGCATGCATGCCTACGTGCGTGTGATGAGCTATACACGCATGTGTGGATGCACACAAATTCGTTTGAACGTTGACCGTTTTTATTGGATTCCTATTTTATGTCAATCATTTGACTGCGAAGTGTCGTTCATTTTCTTACATTTCAAAATGTTTACTTATGAATTTTGTTGATAGTTTATATAATTTTGTGTATATGGTTTCCACAGCGGAGTGATGGCCTAGAGGTAACGCGTCCACCTAGGAAGCGAGAGAATCTGAGCGCGCCGGTTCGAATCACGGCTCAGCCGCTGATATTTTCTCCCCCTCCACTAGACCTTGAGTAGTGGTCTGGACGCTAGTCATTCGGATGAGACGATAAACCGAGGTCCCGTGTGCAGCGTGCACTTAGCGCACGTAAAAGAATCCACGGCAACAAAAGAGTTGTTCCTGGCAAAATTCTGTACAAAAATCCACTTCGATATGAAAAACAAAT
>NC_134884.1:34798908-34803908 GCF_041734735.1 Babylonia areolata | reverse complement strand
GTGTGTGAGGGGGGAGTGATAACAATAGGAGAGATGCTGGTGGATCTCTCTCTCTCTCTCTCTCTCTCTCTCTCGCATTCCATTTAAAGCATATAGAATGTTGTATGGTCTCCATTGTAGGGATAAATACAACTGGGCATCACGAATTTGTTTTACATTATATAGATATGGATTTGGCTATGTGTGGGAAAACCAGGGTGTGGAAAATATAAACAGTTTCTTGTGTGCTTTTAAACAGAGATTATTTGATTGCCATCTGCAAGATTTGGAAAGCAGTGTAACATCACATGATAGATTTACCTTATATTCTACATTCAGACAACTACACAACGCCCCGCAATATCTAAACATAATCAAGAACCCTGTTTTAAGAAAAGTTCTCACAAGAGTCAGACTTGGTGTATCTCCATTGAAGCCGCATAGATTGAGATATTCAAAAAAGCGTGAAAATATGTGTTGCTTATTCTGTAAAGATGAACAAGAAACCGAACTCCATTTTATTTTGACATGCCCAGAATACAAAAATCTCAGAGAACAGTATATACCGAAGAAGTATCATGTGCGCCCCAATGCATTTAAATTGTCACTGTTGTTTGCAGATGTGAAGACATGCATTCCACTCTCTCTGTTCTTGTCCAAAGCCTTCACCCATAGAAACAAGTCTATCTTTGGTTAATGACGCATGATTACACACCAATCAGCCCATCTATCTTTTGTCTTTTTCTTTTTCTTTCTGTCCCTCTCTCCCTCTCTCTCTCTCTCTGTCCTTTCTCTCTTTTCTACCCTTTGTTTGCTTTACATATATTGGCGCTGTTCTTTATAATGGATGTTAACACGGAAGCCCCTCCCCCCACCCCCCCCCTACCCCTGTTGTCACGGGCAGAAAGGCCTAAACAATAAACCATTCAGACTTCAGACTTCAGACTTCAGACTTCAGACTTCTCTCTCTCTCTCTCTCTCTCTCTCTATATATATATATATATATATATATATGTATATATATATATATATATATATATATACATATATATATATATATATATATATAAACTAATGATATATATATATATAGAGAGAGAGAGATGTACATATATGTATATATATATATGTGTGTGTGTGTGTGTGTGTGTGTGTGTGTGTGTGTGTGTTTCTATGTGTCTCGCTCTCTCCCCCTCCCCCTCTCTCTGTTTCTCTCACGAACTTCCCCACCCTCTTTCTCTCCATCCCCCGCCCTCCCCCTCATCCCTCACCCCTCTCTCTCTCTCTCTTTCTGTTTACCATGCTGAAGGTTTGGTGTGTGTGTGTGTGTGTGTGTGTGTGTGTGCGTGCGTGCGTGTGTGTGTATGAGTACGTGTGTGTGTGCGTGCAACACGTGTAACCATTTGTATAAAGGTCGGTGACTTTACACCGAAAGTTCTGAGTTCTGAATTCTCTCTCTCTCTCTCTCTCTCTCTCTCTCTCTCTCTCTCTCTCTCTCTCTCTCTCTCTCTCTTACCTCACAACGCGACCATTAGAAAAAAAAAAAAAGAAAAATAAGAAAAGTCGTATCATTGTCATGTCCACTCAGACAGCGGAATGCAAACATAGTTTGATTAATTCTTGTATTTCAACCTTTAAAGGACTCTTTTTTTTTTATCTGGACCAGTTACATCAGACATCGTGATTATAGTAAGCGTAAGTGTAAATTCTCAACATCCAATGTAGAAAATGTGAGACCCACTCTTACATTGATACATAACGCTGCCAGACTCATTTGCAGAGCTTCTAAATTTGACCATGTTTCTCCTCTCCTTCAGTCTCTCCACTGGTTGCCTGTTTCTGATCGAATAGACTATAAGCTATCCACTCTGACCTTTTCTGCAGTCAACGGATCTGTCCCCAAGTATCTTTCTGAACACCTCCATATCTATACCCCGTCTCGCCAGCTCCGTTATTCCTCTCATACTCGACTTCTCAGGATACCTCACGTCAGAAGTAAGACCTATGGACACAGATCGTTTTCTTTTCAATCGCCAAAGACGTGGAACAAGCTCCATGATAACCTCCGTCATTCTGATTCCCTCGCATCTTTTAAATCTCGTCTCAAAACTCACCTTTTCCCTCAGCAATAAGTTCAATTGTGGCAGGTCCACTTCCTTTGCGTTCGCTGTGCTTGACTATGTGTGTATACATATGTATGTGTACATAACTACATGCATGTATATGAATATGTATTGTGTGTGCGTGTGTTTATGTAAGTTTGTGCCTGCCTATGTGTGCGTATGTGTTGGGGTAGCTATTAGATACACATGTATGTTAAAATGTATGTATGCAGTGTGTGTGTGTGTGTGTGTGTGTGTGTGTGTGTGTGTGTGTGTGTGTGTGTGTGTGCGTGTGTGTGTAGTCACATTTTGGTGTGTGTGTATGTAACATTGATGTAATGTTTTATGTTAACAAAAGCGTTTTTGTAAAGCACCTAGAGCAGATTTCTGGATAGTGTGCTATATAAGTATCCATTATTATTATTATTATGTATAATTGTGCACGTGTGGGGGTGGGGGCTGTGGGGGAGGGGGGAGGGTGAGGGGGGGGGTGCTGTGCATGCGCGCGCGAGCGAGACTGAAGCCTTAAATAGGAAACCAATGATGAGTGCTTAAATTTCAGCTGTCAGTCGGCTCTACTGACGCAGACAGACAGTCTGTTGAATAAACGGTCCCGTGATTTGTAAAGCGCGTGTGTAGAGTTTTTACTCTGTGAACAAAGATAGACGCTGTATATGTATATGTAATGATAATAATAAGAAGAAGAAGAAGAGGAGGAGGATAAATAGATAAAAAAATAATAATAATAATAGGATAATAAATATATAATGAATAATGATGATAATAATAGAAAGAGGATAACTGATGAATGTGTAAATGATAATGATAATAATGATAAAAAATAATAGAAAGAGGATAATTGATGAATGTGTAAATGATGATGATGATGATGATGATGATAATAATAAGAAGAAGAAGAAGAATATTAATGATAGAAAGAGGATAATTGATGAATGTATAACTAATGATAATAATGATAATAATAATGATAACAGAAAGAGGATAATTGATGAATGTATAAATGATAATGATAATAATATGATAATTATATTATTACTTTTTTTTTTTTGCAACAATAATAATAACAATAATAATCAATAGATACTAACACTAACACTAACAGTAGAAAGAGGACAACGTAAAATGTAACATGAAAAACACAAACTACAAGCTGTTGTGTTGTCGCTTTGTCTCCCGGCCCCCTTCCCCCCCCCCCCCCCACCCCCCCACCACCCCCAATCCCTCCCCCCCCTCCCACCCTCCTTCCCCCCCCAAGCAAGATAAGGGAAGACAACCTGAACAGGGCCACAGACTACGTGAGGGACGTGAGCAGCGGTCAGGCGGTAAGGGTCAATCAGTTCCTGGCAGCCCTGACAGCCTACGCCCTGGTCCTGCACGACCCGGAGAGCTACACCACGCAGAACAGCCTGGTCCGACTCATCGGCTATGTGGAAGGTGGGTGATGATATGGCTACTTGTTTATCGCGCCTATCCTCGGTTAGAGAGGAAGCTCTAAGCGTTTTACAAACTCTGTGTAGCGTCTATCCTCGGTCTGAGACCAAGCTCTGAGCTTTTTTACGAACTCTTTCCTAGCGCCTATTCTCGGTCGGAGAGCAAGCTCTAAGCGTTTTACAAACTCTGGTGACATTTCCACAAACAGGCTGCCTGCCTGGGTAGAGCCGACTCACGGCTGCCACTGGGCGCTCATCATACGTTTCCTGTGTCATTCAATCAGATTTCGGGCGCACACACACACACACACACACACACACACACACACACACACACACACACACACACACATGTAACGTTTTACGTGTATGACCGCTTTGCTTATTTACCCCGCCATGTAGGCAGCCATTCTCCGTTTTCGAGAGTGTGTATGCTGGGTATGTTCTCATTTCTTTCTTTAACGTGCGTATTTGACCTTCTGCTTGCAAAAAAAACACACGAAGGGGGTTCAGGCACTAGCAGGTCTGCACATATGTTGACCTGGGAGATCGGAAAAATATTCACCCTTTACCCTCCAGGCGCAGTTACCGAGATTCGAACCCGGGACCCTCAGATTGAAAGTCCGATGCTTTAACCACTCTGCTGTCGCTGTATAATAAGAGCTGGTCAGACGAACTGGCTACGCGGAAGATGGGTGACTCTGGCTTCAGTGTTTTTCTTTTTTATAATTATTATTTATTTATTTATTTATTTATTTGTGTAAGCTTATCTATTATTTATTCACCTTTTTCTCTCTCTTTTTTTACATTATAATTATTATTTATTTATTTATGTAAGCTTATCTATTATTTATTCACCTTTTTCTCTCTTTTTTTTACATTATAATTATTATTTATTTATTTATGTAAGCTTATCTATTATTTATTCACCTTTTTTTCTCTTTTTTTGCCCCCCTCAAGGCCTGACTAAGCGCGTTGGGTTACGCTGCTGGTCAGGCATCTGCTTGGCAGATGTGGTGTAGCGTATATGGATTTGTCCGAAGGCAGTGACGCCTCCTTGAGCTACTGAAACTGAAACTGTTGCTCGGTGTAAATGATAGCTATGTCATGAAAGCTATGTCATGAAAGCTAGCTAGCCTTTGGGAACCATCCCAACGGTGACTGTCCTAAAACCCTCATGGCCGAGAGAGTGAGAGGATGTAACTTGGGCAAGATACTCTCTCCACTATAATCAAATTCTAGCCCGGATAGTCGGGACAGCAGTTACCTCCTCTGCTTGTTCTGATGGTCACAGTCGACTAAACGCGACTGACTATCATGATAAAAGCTGGGGTCACTTATCCAGCCCTGTCCGACTCCGTGAGTTACAGCACGCAGACCAGCGTGGTCAGACTCACTGGCTATGTAGCAGGTGGACGATTCTTCTTCGGTGTTGCTCGGTGTGAATGACAGCTGTGTCTTTTTTTTC
>NC_134884.1:34788908-34796408 GCF_041734735.1 Babylonia areolata | reverse complement strand
CACTGTACTTGACTGCACTACATTATACTACACTACACTTCACTGCACTGCACTGCACAACACTACGCTACACTATACACTACACACTATGTTTCACTGCACTTCACTACACTGCATTGTGCTACACTACGTTGCACTGAACTGCATTACATTACACTACATTGCACTACATCACACAACATTGCACTGAACTGCATTACATAACACTACATTGCACTACATCACACAACATTGCACTGAACTGCATTACATTACACGACATTGCACTACATCACACAACATTGCACTGCACTGCATTACACTAAACTGCGCTACATCACACAACATTGCGCTGAACTGCATTACATTACACTACATTGCACTACATCACACAACATTGCACTGAACTGCATTACATTACACTACATTGCACTACATCACACAACATTGCACTGAACTGCATTACATTACACTACATTGCACTACATCACACAACATTGCACCGAACTGCATTACATTACACTACATTGCACTACATCACACAACATTGCACTGAACTGCATTACATTACACTACATTGCACTACATCACACAACATTGCACTGAACTGCATTACATTACACTACATTGCACTACATCACACAACATTGCACTGAACTGCATTACACTACATTTTCCCAATATAGCACAGTGCAGCACAGTACAGACTGCAATGCAGTCCAATACAACACAGAGCAGTACAATACAATGCAATGCAATGCAGTACAGCACAACACAATGCAGCACAACACAGTGCAATACAACACAGCACAACATTGTACAATACAGCACAGCACAGTAATACAGTACAACACAGTACAATGCAATACAGCACAGCACAGTGCAGTACAATACAATACAGACCAGTACAACACAGTACAATACAATACAGCACAGCACAGTGCAGTACAATACAATACAGAACAGTACAACACAGTACAATACAATACAGCACAACACAGCACAGCACAGCACAGTACAACACAGTACAATAAAGTACAACAATATCATAGCACAGTACAAGACAATAGCAGCATATCAAAGTACAGTATATCACAGAACGCTACAGTACGGTCCAGAGCAGCGCAGTGTCCAATGGGGGTGTTGATGTTTCAGTTTCAGTTTCAGTTGCTCAAGGAGGCGTCACTGCGTTCGGACAAACCATATACGCTACACCACATCTGCCAAGCAGATGCCTGACCAGCAGCGTAACCCAACGCGCTTAGTCAGGCCTTGAGAAAAAAAAAAAAAAAAAAAAAAAAAAAAAAAACGGGGGAATAAATAATAGATAAGCTTACATAAATAAATAAATAAATGAATAATAATTATAATATAGAAAAAGGTAGTAGTAATAAGAATAGTAATACTAAAAAAAAAATAAATAAATAAAATTTTAAAAAATAAAAAATAAAAAAATAAATAAATAAATAAATTAAAAAAATAAATAAATAAAAAATAATAATAATAAATAAATAAATAAATAAGACAACAATGGTGATAAATAAGCGAATAAATGTAAAACATGAAGACACACATTCACACACACACACACACATGCACAACAGAAATGCACCAAACATGCAGTTTCACAGATATGAAAGCACAGTCAAATGATGTGATGTGATGTTGATGTGTTTGTTTGTACAGCTTCCCAGTGACACCAGCAAGGTGAACGTCTATGTGACAGGCGATGCCAACACCTTGGCTGTGGTGAAGGTAGGACGTTGTGAGAAGTGGTGGGTGGCAGGGGAGGGAGAGGGAAGGGGGGAGGGGCAGAGGGGACGGGGGGAGGGGTGGGGGGGTGTGCGGGGGGGGGGGGGCAGAGGATGTTTAGAGACATGAGGATGGATGAGAGCGCGGTATGGGGCGGCCGGTGGGGTGTGATTTCGTTGTGAACTCCGTTCTACATGTGTGTGTGTTTGTATTTGTGTGTGTGTGTGTGTGTGTGTGTTTGTATTTTGTGTGTGTGTGTGTGTGTGTGTGTCTGTGTCTGTGTCTGTGTGTCTGTGTGTGTGTGGATATATGTGTATGTGTGTGTGTGTGTGTGTGCGTCAGTGTGTCAGTGTGTGTGTATGTATGTATGTGTGTGTGTGTGTGTGTGTGTGTGTGTGTGTGTGTGTGTGTGTGTGTGTGTGTGTGTGTGTGTGTGTGTGTGTCAGTGTGTGTGTATGTATGTATGTGTGTGTGTGTGTGTGTGTGTGTGTGTGTGTGTGTGTGTGTGTGTGTGTGTGTGTGTGTGTTGGTGCCTTACTGAAGCCTGACAGAACGATACAGGAAACAAAAAATAACTAATCAGCATCTACAGGCATCCCTCAATCGGCTTTTCCCGTGGTAAGCAGCAATGCTGTGCCAGTAATGACGCCAGCGGTGTTTGTAAAACAGTCACTGCTTGGTCCTCTGGCGGAGAACGGGCACCAAATTTTAACCATAATTCTTTCGGGGCGCGTTCTCATAGGGTTTTTATATGATAGTCAATCGTGTCCTACTATGACCATCAGAACAGCAGAGGAGGCAACTGCTGTTCCGACTATTTGGGCTAGAATTTGATTATAGTGGAGAGTGTCTTGCCCAAGTTACATCCCCCACTCTCTCGGCCAGGAGGGTTTTAGGACAGTCGGTGTTGGGGTGGTTCCCAAAGGCCAACTTGCCCACAAGGCTGCAGCGCTAAGAGCCAGTGCAATTTTGCCTCCTAGTTTGAGAGTCATAGTCCTTCACAAAAGAGCTGTAAATGATTTCCTATTGACTGGAGAAACCATTGATAATACAGCTCTCACTTTGCTGTTGGCCCAAATGTAAACTTATGTCAATCTTTGATATAAGCCAAGTGTTGGGCCTTAGGGTAGAACTCCGATTTAACGCCTAACTTCCAGGTAAGTCTTGTTTAATCAAGCAGAAAATCTAGAGGAGTACCTGAACAACGATTGCCGTCGTGCTTCAGGTGGTGCTGACGTTCAACACAGCACCGGACACAGCGGAGAAGGCCTTCGGCTACAACAACAACAACAACCACCAGAAGCTGAACGTAGCCACCAGAACCACCATGGAGCGTCCAGGCATCCACAACGTCCAGGCCTGTATCAACCCGTGAGTGATGGCTTCTTACTTTACTTAACTCACTCAGTACGGCCAGTCCTCTCTTCTCCTCTACACAGACCCCTCGGATGTCCAGTGGGTGTCTGAATGACCCAACCTTTAGCTTCCGTCGTCAGAATTGTGGTATTCTTTGTCAACATTCACGTCTTCAGTATAAGAGCCTTCCGCTTGCAATATTCTGATGATGGTAATTGGGGTGAAACGCTGTTAACGTCGTCTCTTTCGCCATTCGTATGGAGAGAGTTAATTTACCTAAGCCCTTTCATGCCCTGCTTTCATGGTGACCTCAGTTTCGATACCCCTCCACTTCCGTGCTTGGGGTGAGTCCTGTCAATGTCGTCAGTGTCGGCAGATTCATGGGGGGTTGTTGTTTGAGGTACGTGGTGGCAGTCTCCACTCTGGGAGGGACGCTCGCTCAGTCTAGCTCCGCGACTAAGCCATTATTGTCGTAGGGTAGGGGGATTAGTAGGTGGTGTCTTAAGTACGTTAAAATAAAACAGGCACCACTGAACACCACCGAAGTGACTCAGCAGCAGTGCAGGGTCTCCTCTGCTGTGTGGCCTCCTGGCGACCTAACATCGATGGTTCCCTGTGGACTGCCGACGCTGGAACTGCGACGGACGAACCCGGGTGTGGTCGTGTATGGGGGAAATCTAAATGAGCGGCGTGTGAGTAATGCCACTGAAACGGTGCAGATGATGGGGCAGCAACAACACACACACACACACACACACACACACACACACACAAATTACCTAGGCCCTTCGCTTCCTGTAGAAAGCATATGCCATCAACGGCGTTTCTCTACTGAACTCGGCTCCGGGCTGTCCTTTCTGCATCCCTCCAGCTGGATGCCATCCTCTCTGCTTCAGTGCCCCACCCCCACCCCCCACCCCCGTCTCCAGCTGTTCTTGGGCCGTCCTCTCTTCCTTCTTCCCTGGGGGTTCCAGGTCAGGGCCTGGCGTGTAGTACTGGGTGGTGATTACTGAAGAGTTAATAAAAAAAAAAGTTAACTCACTCGTGACGGGTTCTTTTCTTCCTCCTCAGTGTCCAGTGTGGCTAATCAATAGTCCAGCATATAGCTCTCTTCTTTTCTTTTCTTTTATCACAACAGATTTCTCTGTGTGAAATTCGGGCTGCTCTCCCCAGGGAGAGCGCGTCGCTACACTACAGCGCCACCCATTTTTTGTATTTTTTCCTGCGTGCAGTTTTAATTATTTTTCCTATCGAAGTGGAGTTTTCGACAGAATTTTGCCAGGAACAACCCCTTTGTTGCCGTGGGTTCTTTTACGTGCGCTAAGTGCACGCTGCACACGGGGCATCGGTTTATCGTCTCATCCGAATGACAAGCGTCCAGACCACCACTCAAGGTCTAGTGGAGGGGGAGAAAATAATCGGCGGCTGAGCCGTGATTCGAACCTTCGCGCTCAGATTCTCTCCGGCGCTCCCTAGGCGGACGCGTTACCTCTAGGCCATCATCTCTCCACCGACACTAACTCTTCGTTAGAAATGTGGCGTTATTTTTTTGTCGTCATTCACTCGTTCTAAGTGAGAACTTTCCCATTAATTTTAACATAAAGGTATCAGTTGAGGTGCAACGCTATGGTTTTGTTTTTTTGTTGTTGTTTGTTGTTGTTGTTGTTGTTGTTTGGGGTTTTGGGGGGGGGGGGGTTTGTTTGTTTGTTTGTTTGTTTGTTTGTGGTGGTTTTTTTGTTGTTGTTGTTTTTTGTTGTTGTTGTTTTTTTTCACCGCTTTCGTCGTTCGTATGGAGATATAGTTATACGTCCCATCAGGTCAATGACTTCACATCCACTGTCACTACCAGGGCTCGGCACAGGAAGGCAGTGGATCCGATCCTTTTCCGTCCGCCGTTCTAACCATCCCCAGGTATCCATAGCTACTTGGGTAGAGAGAAGAAAATCAGAGAAAGGTTATTTACTTACTTACCCACTCTGGCATGCGCATGCCAGACCATCGGCTGCCCAAAAGGCTCTTCTATGGCGAGCTGCAACAAGGGAAGAGATCATACGGAGGTCAGAAGAAGCGCTTCAGAGATACTCTCAAAGTCTCTCTGAAAGCGTTTGATATCAACCCTGACTCCTGGGAGGAATCTGCAGTGGACCGTGACAAATGGCGCGCTGCTGTGCACAAAGGCACCAAGTTGTGCGAGGCCAACAGGACTACTGCAGCTGTTGAGAAGAGGCAGGCCAGAAAGTCACGGGCAAACAAGCTCCCTGACAATGATATGCCTGTCTTTGTCTGCCCCAACTGTCAGCGAACATTTCGTGCGCAGATTGGATTATTCAGCCATCTGCGCACTCACAGATAGATTCATGAGCATCCTCCCCCCCACCCCACCACCACCCTCCCCCCATCCCCCAGCTGGATGACAACGATGGTCATCATCGATCTCGATGGACACACCACCACCTACCCACTCACTCGTTCACTCATTCACTCACCAGCCACCAAGTATAACACCTGAAGAAGTATTGCTATGACTTTATTTTCTTTGATTAGTTATTTTGATTATTTGGACTGACTGAAGTTAACTGAGGAAAGGAATGATTGGCTTACTGGTTGGCTGACTGATAAAGGGACTGTTTGGCTGACTGATCGATAGACTGACTGGCTGACTGATTGGTTGAATGATTGGCTCTCTACTTGGTGGATGACTGACTGTATGTAGTATGTATGTATGACTTGCCTGGCTGAATAATTGATGAACTGATAGACTGGCTGACTGACTGATTGATGAACTGGTTGGCTTACTTAACTTACTTGTCGACGAACCGATATTCTAGCAGAGAGAGGATTGATGAACTGATTGGTTTACCGGTTAACTGGTAGAGAGAGGATTGATGAACTGATTGGCTTACCGGTTAACTGGCAGAGAGAGGATTGATGAACTGATTGGCTTACCGGTTAACTGGCAGAGAGAGGATTGATGAACTGATTGGCTTACCGGTTAACTGGCAGAGAGAGGACTGATGAACTGATTGGCTTACCGGTTAACTGGTAGAGAGAGGATTGATGAACTGATTGGCTGACCGGTTAGCTAGTAGAGAGAGAATTGATGAACTGATTGGCTTACCGGTTAGCTGGTAGAGAGAGGCGTGATGAACTGATTGGCTTACCGGTTAGCTGGTAGAGAGAGGATTGATGAACTGATTGGCTTACCGGTTAAATGGTAGAGAGAGGATTGATGAACTGATTGGCTTACCGGTTAACTGGTAGAGAGAGGATAGATGAACTGTTTGGCTTACCGGTTAACTGGTAGAGAGAGGATAGATGAACTGATTGGCTTACCGGTTAACTGGCAGAGAGAGGATTAATGAACTGACTGGCTTACCGGTTAACTGGCAGAGAGAGGATTGATGAACTGATTGGCTTACCGGTTAACTGGCAGAGAGAGGATTGATGAACTGATTGGCTTACCGGTTAACTGGTAGAGAAGGGATTTGTTAAACTGATTGGCTTACCGGTTAACTGGTAGAGAGAGGATAGATGAACTGATTGGCTTACCGGTTAACTGGTAGAGAGAGGACTGATGAACTGATTGGCTTACCGGTTAACTGGCAGAGAGAGGATTGATGAACTGATTGGCTTACCGGTTAACTGGTAGAGAGAGGATTGATGAACTGATTGGCTTACCGGTTAACTGGTAGAGAGAGGATAGATGAACTGATTGGCTTACCGGTTAACTGTTAGAGAGAGGATTGATGAACTGATTGGCTTACCGGTTAACTGGTAGAGAGAGGATAGATGAACTGATTAGCTTACCGGTTAACTGATTGGCTTACCGGTTAACTGGTAGAGAGAGGATTGATGAACTGATTGGCTTACCGGTTAACTGGTAGAGAGAGGCTTGATGAACTGATTGGCTTACCGGTTACCTGGTAGAGAGAGGCTTGATGAACTGATTGGCTTACCGGTTAACTGGTAGAGAGAGGATTGATGAACTGATTGGCTTACCGGTTAACTGGCAGAGAGAGGATTGATGAACTGATTGGGTTACCGGTTAACCAGTAGAGAGAGGATTGATGAACTGATTGGCTTACCGGTTAACTGGTAGAGAGAGGACTGATGAACTGATTGGCTTACCAGTTAACTGGTAGAGAGAGGATTGATGAACTGATTGGCTTACCGGTTAACTGGTAGAGAGAGGATTGATGAACTGATTGGCTTACCGGTTAACTGGTAGAGAGAGGATTGATGAACTGATTGGCTTACCGGTTAACTGTTAGAGAGAGGATTGATGAACTGATTGGCTTACCGGTTAACTGGTAGAGAGAGGATAGATGAACTGATTAGCTTACCGGTTAACTGATTGGCTTACCGGTTAACTGGTAGAGAGAGGATTGATGAACTGATTGGCTTACCGGTTAA
>NC_134884.1:34773908-34786408 GCF_041734735.1 Babylonia areolata | reverse complement strand
CACACACACACACACACACACACGAACTATAGGTGCAATAACGTACGACCGTGTTGCAGACATCAGATCCGAAGCGAACATACACATCGGCTGCCCCGATGGAAGCTGCAGTTGCACGGACGGTCAATGTGTCAGCCATGCGGTTACAGGGAAGCAACTCAGCCACGCCGTTCTCCTCGTCTGTTTTGCATCGCTTTTTTCCCTTGTCTTTGCCTCGTAAAAAGGAAAAGCACTGTGTTTTGAAAAGACAGAATCGTGATTCGAAGGTGTTTGTTTAAATTCTTTTGGTCTTCTTTTGTTTACGATATTCATTGTTTAAAATCATGCTGTTTATGTCATTCTGGGAATTGTTTCTCACGAGTTGTGTTTTACAAAACATCTTTTAATCAAATTTATGTGTTTTTGATTTTCTATCATATGAACATCAATTGTCAGGAAATACATACGCTACCCTCATAACACTATTCCCTCGCATCTGTCGTCTGTTGTTTTACTGCACACCATAAATCTGTTCATTTTCTTTGCATCAGTGTACAGCTAGCTTAGAAATCTACTGTCCTTTATGAATTATGCTCCCTTGAATTTTTTTTTTTTTTTAAACTGGACATTCCGTCTTTAAAATGTACATACAATATTAATCAAAATTCGCTATATATTTTCAAGAATTAATCAGTGTACTGTCGTTCTTGTATTTCTGTCATACTGTGTGTGTAGTGTGTGTGTGTGTGTGTGTGTGTGTCGGTGTGTGTGTCGGTGTGTGTTTGCTATACTGAGAAATCCATGTGGTGGTGTTTCAAGTGGCTTCACAGTATCACCTCTGTGCGACGTAATTATTCAAAGTTTTGAAACACCTCGAAAAGTAAGTCAGACCAGGTGGTTGTGTCGTTTGAGCAGATCTTCATTAACTTCCGTCAAACTGATGTGCAACTATCGAGAAGGCATCTAAATTTGCCTGGGAACAGTATGTCATTTTATAAATGTGTGTGTGTGTGTGTGTGTGTGTGTGTGTGTGTGTGTGTGTGTGTGTGTGTGTTTCCTAAGTCTTCTGATTCAAAGGAATAATACAAGTTAGCCATTTCGTCTCTTTTCTTGTTATTCTTCTTGTTCTTATTCTTCACTGTTCTCGGCTTCTTTTTCTTCACCGTTGTCGTCGTCGTCGTCGTCTTCTTTGTTCTTGTTGTTGTTTCTTCTTCGTCTTCTTCTTGTACTTTCATCTATTTCCATCTTTAGTTTTCCTCATCTTGGTATCAAATAACAATACTCTTTTTTCATCGCCTAATTTCTCAGATCAGTGTCAACAACCATCTCTTTCCACCTTTACTCGGTATCAAATAACAATGTTGACTCTTTTTTTTTTCACCTGATTTCTCAGATCAGTGTCAACAGCCATCTATTTCCACTTCAGTATTTTCCTCTATCCAATATCAATAGTGGTAAATTTCTTTACACCTTTAGATATTCTCCATTCATCATCAACACAGAATCATGTTAATTTCTTTCAGCCTTCGATGTTTTTTCTCGGCCATTCAGTGTTAACAACCTTGTTTCGTTTTTACCTTTAGTTATTGTCTATTTATTATCAGCAATTATCCTTTTCTGCGTCACGTATTTTCCTCCATTCAGTGTCAATGATTATGTTTCTGTGCCTTTAGGTATCTCCATTCAACAGCGTTAGTCATGTTCTCCCTGTAACATCTTCTCAGTTACGCGGTGCGAGTTTGGTTTTGTGTATACTCAAGAGATTTGCTTGCATACTATTAGACTCGTACTTGGGGGTTGTTTATCTTTGGTCATGGTGTGTGTGTGTGTGTGTGTGTGTGTGTGTGTGTGTGTGTGTGCGCGCGTGCGTGTGTGTGTGTGTATGTATGTGTGTGTGTGTGCGTGTGTGTCTGTGTGTGTGTGTGTGTGTGTGTGTGCGTGTGTGTGTGTGTGTGTGTGTGTGTGTGTCAGTGCGTGTGTCTGCGTGTTTATCTTTTGTGTTTGTGCGTGTGTACGTGTGTGTGTTCAGTTTGGATTTCTTTTTTGAGCAGGTAAACTACTTAACAATAATCATAAGCACTTTGGCAATCATGATCTGTGTGTGTGTGTGTGTGTGTGTTCATCATCACGTCGTCTTTTTTTCTTTAGTTTTTGCCCGGCTTGGTTCACTGTGACTAACAGCACAAATGCTGGCTTGTTTTTAAGAAGATGATATCATTCATCGTGCTCATTAATGTTGTTCTTGTTTTATTGTTTGTTTATTTTTCAGGCGAATAAATACGTGTGGTCATAAAGTTTTACGTGACAGGGCGATTTTTTTGTGTGATTAGTGAAAGTGTTGGTGTGTGTGTGTGTGTGTGTGTGTGTGTGTGTGTTGATGTGTGTGTGTGTGTTTGTTTGTATGTTTGTGTGTGTGTGTGTGTGTGTGAATTTGTATGTGTGTGTTGATCTGTGTGTGTGCGCGCGTGTGGTATATGTGTGTGCGGCGTGTGGACGGCGGTGTGTGTGTGTGTGTGTGTGTGTGTGTGTGTGTGTGTGCGGTGCGTATATAGTGTATGTGATCGTGTGTGTACACAGTGTATGTGTGGATGTGTGTACGTGTCTCTAGTGTGTGTGGGGGGGGGGGGCGGGGGGGAGACATAGAGAAAACTTACAAGATAAACTGAGTCACCTTTGTCTCATATTCGGGAGTAAGGATGACACTACAGTGAAAAATGAATGGTTTACATTGTCATCATATCTCAGTTGTCCCAACGCACAGCATTCATTCCATGCATTCAGTGACTTACTGGAGAAAGATCACTGAAGTGAAATGGTGGAAAACTCCCTGCGAAAGCATCACGACTAATTCAATCATTATTTCCATGTATTGCCCCCCCCCCCCACCCCCCCCCCCCCCCCCCCCCTGTACTGATCTAAGACAAACAAAAGAAATGCGGAATACAGTAATCATGTCATGTCTTCTTTACATATCATTATCAAGATCTTCCACTGAAAAGCTAAACTTGAAACAGACTATGGTGTGTGTCATGAGTGTGTGCGGCGAACGTGCATGCCTTTGTCAGTAAAGTGTGTGTGTGTGTGTGTGTGTGTGTGTGTGACTGTGAATATATAGTGTGTGTGTCACTAGTGTACTCTGTGTGTGTGAACAAACAGTATGGCAGTGGACATTGGTCAAGTTTACAATAACAGCTGGGACTGAAACCAATTCCAGAATTTCACAAAACCAGTACTGACGTTTGTGCACTTAGAATGGAATTTGATGCAAAGGTCTTCGTCAAATTGATTCAAATTCACACACACACACACACACACACACACACACACACACACACGCCTTAAACATTGACACTATTAATTTTATCTCTAAATTCTAGTATCTATACCTTACATAAAAATTGAACATACAGAAATAATAACGTGGTTAATTTGGGATTGTTTGGTTTGGCCTTTTTTGGGGAGGGGAGCTGGGGGGGGGGTGAAGGAGAGGGGTGCAGGGGGGGGGGGGTCTTTTTATTGTTTGGCAGTTGAAGTTAGACTCGAGAAAGCAACAACTCGGCCTCAGATTCATTGCCGGAATATGTTTTACTTATTTGCAGTCAGTATCTACTTGCATACTTACTAGGACTGGAAGAAAGTGACAGTCCACTGCCTTGATTTTTTTTAATTTTTTTTTTTTATTGTACATTTCGAGTTATTGTCCTTACACCATGACTGATCCAACATTTTGCACCCCGGCTGCCGGCTACTTAGTGGTGCCTTTAATACAAATTTGAAAAAGAAAATAATGTGGTTAATCTGGGATTGTTAGGTCTTGCCCCTTTTTTTGGCGGGGGGAGGGGTTGGACCGGGTCGGAGGGGGGTGGGGGGGGTAAGTGGGTTTATTTTTATTTTTATTTTTTATACTGAATTTGACAGCTGAAGTCAGGTCAGAAAAGCCGGCAGAAACTTTGCATTCATCAGTGTGAATCTATTTTACTCATCTGCACTCATGCAGTATCTACTTGTATACTTACTGTTAATTTTACTGATTAGGAAGAAAGTCAGTGAGACTGTATACTGCCTTCTTGACTGATATCTTGTTTTTTCTTTTCTTTTTTTCTTTTCTTTTTTTTTTTTTTATTGAACGTGCATTTCACGGTACACCAACTAAACTGACATACGCGATACACTGACATCAACCGCAGCTGAATTACATTTATCAGTGCAGGCATCGAAAGCGGTGACAACCATAATCACCACAACTGACCTAATGATGACTCACCTGTTCGAGGACACACGTTATCAGATTATATACCGGGTAGTCTATTATCTAACATGATGTTAAAAGGACAAACGATTACTGGTATGAGATCCCCGTCTATAAAATCGCGCCAGTGAAAATACGTATTTAAAAAACACGATCATCAAACAGGAGCCCCTACGTAGACAGGCGCGCGCGCACACTGCACACACACACACACACACACACACACACACACACACACGGGCACACACCGAGACACACAGGCACACCGGCACACACACACACACACACACACACACACACACACGCACGCACGCGCGCGCGCACACACACACACACACACAAACACACACGGCCACACACACGGCCACACACACACACACACACGGCCACACACACACGGCCACACACACACACACACACAAACACACACGCACACCGGCACACACTATACACACACCCGGGCACACACACACACACACACCGTGCACTGACACACACACACACACACCGTGCACTGACACACACACACACACACACACACACACACACACACACACACACACACGGCCACACACACGGCCACACACACGGCCACACACACACACACACACACACACACGGCCACACACACACGGCCACACACACACGCACACCGGCATACACTATACACACACCGGCACACACACACACACACACACACACACACACACACACCGCACACGCACACTGACACACACCGTGCACTCACACACACACACACACACACACACACGGCCACACACACGACCACACACACACACACACACACCGGCACACACACACACACACACACACACACACATCGGCACACACACTCACACACACAAGCGGTGTCAGTGTGTCTCATTCGATATAAACTGATTCGGTGGTTCTTTTCCACCTGAGGTTTCTTTGTCCCCCCCCCCCTCTCGTGTCAGCCACGGTGTGTGTGTGTGGTCTTACTGACTCCGTGGATTCGTCCACACGCTTTGACACCTCCTTGAAACTGAATCTAGACTCAAAACACGGTAGAAGATTCAAACTGACAAGGCGCATGACGTCATGCTCTTCACTTGAACTCTTGAAGCGAATCAAAATAATAACAAACCCCACACAGCTCACCCAGGGAAGATCAAACCAACCAATCGCCGTTCGAACGACCAAAGTACCCACAAGGAAACTTTCTTTGTCTTTCGAAAGGAAAGTCAGAGCAAACTGAAAAACACCGTTC
Organism: Babylonia areolata; assembly: GCF_041734735.1. Taxonomy (NCBI): domain Eukaryota; kingdom Metazoa; phylum Mollusca; class Gastropoda; order Neogastropoda; family Buccinidae; genus Babylonia; species Babylonia areolata. The sequence goes on along the minus strand of NC_134884.1, from coordinate 34,780,931 downwards.
GACTGTTTCAAAGCACTCTGAATTAAAATTTCTTTGTTCCTCCCCCGCACCCCCCCTTTTACCCAGCATGTCATGTGACGTCAACATGCAGCAATAAGTCATGTGACCATCCAAAATGGCGTTATTCACGCTTTCCTCCCCGTTGTTCTTTTGGTAGTCAGCCTTGTCAGTTCGTGCCTTGTCTTTTGTTTAACCACCAGATCAGAAGCGATGGCAACAGCAAGTGGATTCCAGAGAAACGGAATGGGAGAAGGGGAGTTCACACGAATGCAGATGCGAGATGTTAAAGTGTGCCTTCTTGGGGTATGTCGAAAGTCGAAACCGATTGTGTGACTGCATCGATTTAAAGAGTTTAATTTTGCTGCTGTTTCAAGACCATGTAGACGATTGCATTAGGCCTGATTCAATGCAGATCTGTATCAGTACCTGAGATGACTTAGTTATTACCCTACTTAACTAACAGTGCATGACATATTTCACTTGCAGACCCAGTAAATTGATGTTTTCTGCTTACTCTTGATATCCGGAACATGGTTTTACTGGACATTTAACGACTTGACCGATAGCCCAGGAGAGAACTCTCTGAGAAGCTGCCATCTTGTCCGAAGCATGTGGATAGGCATCCCTTTTTATTGTTCGGCAGAATACAAAATTCTCGAAAATTACCATGATACACCCCATGTATATCTGTACAAAAGAAAATGGAGTGTTGTGTGATGATCTTAAATTTGTAATATTAAGTTTGACATGTGATTGGACAAAAAGGAGAAAATTTGTATTTGTATTTGTATTTATTTTTATCACAACAAATTTCTCTGTTTCTCTGTGTGAAATTCGGGCTGCTCTCCCCAGGAAGAGCGCGTCACTACACTACAGCGCCATCCATTTTTTTGTTGTTTTTTTTTCCCTGTGTGCAGTTTTAATTGTTTTTCCTTTCAAAGTGGATTTTTCTACAGAATTTTGCCAGGAGCAACACTTTTGTTACCGTGGGTTCTTTTATGTGCGCTAAGTGCATGCTGCACACGGGACCTCGGTTTATTGTCTCATCCGAATGAATAGCTTCCAGACCACCACTCAAGGTCTAGTGGAGGGGGAGAAAATATCGGCGGCTGAGTCGTGATTCGAACTAGCACGCTCAGATTCTCTCGCTTCCTTGACTGACACGGAGGTTGTTGCATATAATTTGACAAGATTCAAAGAAGGAGGTTATGAATATGATAAACTTTTAAAATAATAATAATAATAATGATAATCCAGACATGTGACCAGTATATACCATAAGTATAATGATTGACAATTATATGTAACCTTGTCTTCTCTAAAAGGAAGTAGAGTACATTGCGATTTTTAATATATCATTAAGACATGTATTACATGATGTGTGAGCTCAACTGCTGGTGTTATTGTTGTTTACTTTAATCCCTAGACTAGAGTCACAGAAGATATTCTTCTTTTTTTTTTAATCTGGAGATGGATCATTCAAATTTTGTTCTTGTCATATGATAAATTATGTCATTAGGGCAACATCAGTACATGCTTGTCAAAATATAAGTTTCTGGAAAAGTGGAATCATTGATTAAGTGTGTGTGTCTGTGTGTGCAGGATTCTGGTGTTGGGAAATCCAGTATTGTGATGCGTTTTGTGACAGGCACATACAGACCAGCCTTGGAAAGCACCATAGGGTGAGACTGAGAGACTCAGCATTAACACTGTCATCACATGAACACTGTGAAGGCGTCCAAATAGATTGTAATAATACACAAGAACATTGAACCACTTTGAAATTGAGTTCAGTATTACACACAGCTTTACAAAGTGACTGTAGACCATTCAACTTTTATGATGCTGCTGGCATATGATATAAACAGTGCAGGCATCAGTTTTGTACAACTTCATTCTATAGTAATTCCCATAATGCAAACTTATTTTAAACACGTTTTGAGTCTAAGTGATAGTGCGCAGACTGGGACAGGCAGGGGGCGGAGTTTGGGGAAATTGAGATTGAAACAGAACCAGTGAATGATTTTGAAAGAAGTTTCCCAGTTTTAGCACATTCACTTGTTGTTTCAGATTATCACAAAATATCTCAGCATGTGATATTGATATATATATATGTACTGTTTGTTTTTATCATCTCTAGTGGGTGTTAATGTTAACATTTCCTGGTATTTGTTGTGGAAAAAATGAACATTCACACTGCTATCAGTGATTGATTCAGTACTTATCAATATTGTGATTATCTAACCTTTTTTTGCTATTTTTAGGCCACTATGAGTATGACTGTAAAGTGGGTTTTTATGATGTGTACCCTATGACTCAACGGTACCACTCATACATGCGCATCTGACTAACAAAAATATTTGATAAAAACATACATGGGGTGTGTGATGTGTGTGTCTGTGTGTGTGTGTGTGTGTGTGTGTGTGTGTGTGTGTGTGTGTGTGTGTGTGTGATCTCATTCAAACTTCTGATGATACAAGTTTTTTGAATAATTTTACTTCATCCAACCAAGTACCTGAGTAGCAAAACAAAACCGCAAAAAAGTTATGTTGTTTACTGTGTGGAACATGGTGGGTGTATGATCAGTTACCTTTCAGAGAGAAACAGTCATGTTCAAATTTTATTTATTTTAATACAATATTGTCACATCAGTTTGAATAAAGAACTGAAAATGGATATTTTTTTTTTTATTGCCACTGTGCTTGTTTGAATTGAAATGAATGTTTTGTTGTTGTTTTTGTTATAGCTTGATTATGTTGATTACAGTTCACCATGATTACAAATTCATACAATTCAGTCATACTGTGTATGCTTGTTTAATTTTGATTATTGATACCTTTGTATGTTTTTGTGTAAAAAAAAAATTGTTGTATGATTAATTAGTTTTAACAAACTTTCAAAGTGACACCTATATTTGCTGGCAGTTGTAATGATATTTCTACATTGTCCTTTTAAAAACATTAAGGTGGTTATGAAGATCCTATTAATGATTTCCATGATGTTGTATTGACAGGCGCAATAGCTGAGTATTTAAAGCATTGGACTTTCAATCTGAGGGTCCCAGGTTTGAATCTCGGTGATGGCGCCTGGTGTGTAAAGGGTGGAGATTTTTCCGATCTCCTAGGTCAACATATGTGCAAATCTGTTAGTGCTTGAACCACCTTCATGTGTACACGCACAGAGAAGATCAAATACGCATGTTAAAGATCCTGTAATTCACGTCAGCATTCTGTGGCTTATGGAAACAAGAACATACCCGGCTTGCACACCCCAGAAAATGGCTGCCTACATGGAAGGGTAAATAAAATGGCCATATACGTAAATGTTACATGTCTGTCTGAGTGTGTATGTGTGTGGCTTGAAATCAGATTGAATGACACAGGAAACGAATGATGACAGCCCACTGGCAGCCATCAATTGACTCTACCCAGGTAGGCAGCCTGTTGTGCAAATGACCCCATGTTTGTAAAGATTTTCGAATTTGCTCTCTGACAGAGGATAGGCGCTATATATATAAGTATCCATATCACAGTGGTGTTTGCAGTTTACTGAAGTCACTGTTATTGTTAATGATTAATGTTGTGTTCCAATGTCCACAGAGCATCCTTCATGAGCAAGTCCCTGGTGGTTGACGGCACTGGGTATCGGTTTCAAATCTGGGACACAGCTGGCCAAGAAAAAGTAAGTTGATAAAGAAACATATAAAGTGTATATATATTGTTAGATTGTTATATTGACAAATATTCAGTCTTTTTTGTGTGTTTGTGGTCATGATCAATTCAGCAGTTTTGTGGAGCCAAAAAATCCAGTTCTATGCAGGAATCGAACCTTTGGACACTCGCTCCTTCGTCAGGAACTCTACTAGTAGCTCCGTCCATCATCACTGCACTTTCTTCTTGAGTTCTTCCTTGTCCTTTGTTTTTGACTCACTTGTGTAAACAAAGTGAGTCTATGTTTTAACCCGGTGTTCGGTTGTCTGTGTGTGTGTGTGTCCATGTGTCTGTGGTAAACTTTAACATTGACATTTTCTCTGCAAATACTTTGTCACTTGACACCAAATTTGGCATAAAAATAGGAAAAATTCAGTTCTTTCCAGTCATCTTGCTTAAAACAATATTGCACCTCTGGGATGGGTACAAAAAAATTAAAACAAGAAAGGCAAGGCCTTTAAGACTCACTTGTGATACACTTTTTAAAAAAATCCAAGTTTTTATGTATTGAGTATAATACATTTACTGTTATATTTATATTTTTTGTATTCTCTAAACTTGGCACTTTGACCTGATATTCGACCCAACAAAGGATCTGTCATTATTATCATTTTTTGTTCAAACAGGAACTTCTTTTGCTAAGCATGGAAGTTTTATTTATTGCAAACGTTTTGGTGTAGATAGCAGAACAAGGGAAATTACTCTGCTGGGGAACTTAGTTTGCTTTAAACTGATCTTTCTCATCTTAAACATTGCATTTTGAAATTATACTCAATACATAAAAAGCTTGGATTTTTTTTTAAAAGTGCATCACAAGTGAGTCTTGAAGGCCTTGCCTGTCTTGTTTCAAAATGTAATGTTTAAGATGAGAAAGATCAGTTTAAAACAAATTAACTCCACTAGCATTACAGAGTAGTTTCCCCTTTTTACTATCTGCACCAAAACGTTTGCAAAATAAATAAAAATTCCATGCTTAGCAAAAGAAGTTCCTGTTTGAACAAAAAATGATAATATTGACTGCTCTAGCTGTTGGTTCAGAATATCAGATCAAAGTGCCAAGTTTAGAGAATACAAAAAATATAAATATAACAGTAAATGCAGTTTGCATATAATTAGGCTTCATTCTTTATTTTTTTGTGCCAATCCCAGAAGCACAATATTGTTTTAAACAAGATGACTGGAAAGAACTGGATTTTTCCTATTTTTATGCCAAATTTGGTGTCAACTGACAAAGTAGTTGCAGAGAAAATGTCAATGTTAAAGTTTACCACGGACACACACACACACACACACACACACACACAGACAACCAAACACCGGGTTAAAACATAGACTCACTTTGTTTACACAAGTGAGTCAAAAAGAAGCCTAATTATATGCAAACTGCATTTACTGTTATATTTATATTTTTTGTATTCTCTAAACTTGGCACTTTGACCTCTTATTCTGACACAACAACAAGAGGAGTCATTATTATCATTTTTTGTTCAAACAGGAACTTCTTTTGCTAAGCATGGAATTTTTATTTATTTTTGCAAACGTTTTGGTGCAGATAGTAAAAAGGGGAAACTACTCTGTAATGCTAGTGGAGTTAATTTGTTTTAAACTGATCTTTCTCATCTTAAACATTACATTTTGAAACAAGACAGGCAAGGCCTTCAAGACTCACTTGTGATGCACTTTTAAAAAAAAATCCAAGCTTTTTATGTATTGAGTATAATTTCAAAATGCAATGTTTAAGATGAGAAAGATCAGTTTAAAGCAAACTAAGTTCCCCAGCAGAGTAATTTCCCTTGTTCTGCTATCTACACCAAAACGTTTGCAATAAATAAAACTTCCATGCTTAGCAAAAGAAGTTCCTGTTTGAACAAAAAATGATAATATTGACTGCTCTAGCTGTTGGTTCAGAATATCAGATCAAAGTGCCAAGTTTAGAGAATACAAAAAATATAAATATAACAGTAAATGCAGTTTGCATATAATTAGGCTTCTTTTTGACTCACTTGTGTAAACAAAGTGAGTCTATGTTTTAACCCGGTGTTCGGTTGTCTGTGTGTGTGTGTGTCCATGTGTCTGTGGTAAACTTTAACATTGACATTTTCTCTGCAAATACTTTGTCACTTGACACCAAATTTGGCATAAAAATAGGAAAAATTCAGTTCTTTCCAGTCATCTTGCTTAAAACAATATTGCACCTCTGGGATGGGTACAAAAAAATTAAAACAAGAAAGGCAAGGCCTTTAAGACTCACTTGTGATACACTTTTTAAAAAAATCCAAGTTTTTATGTATTGAGTATAATACATTTACTGTTATATTTATATTTTTTGTATTCTCTAAACTTGGCACTTTGATCTGATATTCTGAACCAACAGCTAGAGCAGTCAATATTATCATTTTTTGTTCAAACAGGAACTTCTTTTGCTAAGCATGGAATTTTTATTTATTTTTGCAAACATTTTGGTGTAGATAGTAAAAAAAAAAAAAAGGGAAATTACTCTGTAATTAATGCTAGGGGACTTAATTTATCACAAGTGAGTCTCGAAGGCCTTGCCTCTCTTGTTTGGTTTGTTTCTGTCATCTCTTCATTCTTCTTTTCCTCCACCTTATTCTTCTGGGATTTTCTTTCTGTCCAGTTGGTAAAAAATGGCTCAGCCTACAGATTTCTTTGTTAGAAACGTGTTATTCTTTGTCTTCATCCGCTTCTTCAAAGTGAGAACTTTCTTGTAACGTTATAGTGATATCAGCAGAGGTGCAACACTGTCGTTAGGGAGGGTGTGCAAGCCTACTTTCCTGGTGGTCTTTTCATCACTTGCAGAGTGAGAATTAGATCATATTACAACTTGAGCAGCCCACAACCATTACCAACTTTTCTTAGTTTGCACTGCCATTGTGCGGACAACTTTTTGGCAGAGTTTGTAAATGGATCAGTTTGAAAATCGTAATAGCAGAGATGAGACAAGAAGACTATAGCAAATAATGAGTGTAAATTATAAAACCAGATATATCTTGTGAACTTGCAAAAATAGTCACCGAAAATGTTCAAGATCCTTTCCCCAGAACAGTGCTTTCCACAGTGATATTTTTACCTTTCGCTGACTTGAAAAAAATACAGGCAATAGAGATGCACATGTGCACACGGTTTTCTTTAGAAATAAACAGGGAACATCCATGAAAATCAGACAAAAATGGGACTACAACACCCCCCCCCCCCAACCCCCCCCCGTTAGACAAAGATGGGACTACAATCCCCCCCCCCCCCCCCCCCCCCGTTATCATTTTTACTATTATTGTTATTAGCATTATTTGTTTTT
>NC_134884.1:34723908-34768908 GCF_041734735.1 Babylonia areolata | reverse complement strand
TTTCAGCTTCTCTTCTTTCATGACACCACCAGCATCAGTTTGCTGATAAATGCTTGTTGGTGCATGCTGGGTATTAAACTATTTTGATGTTTCCATTCTCCACTAAACCCTGACAGGGATTACAGGATCTTTGATGTGCTTACTTGATATTCTGATCTTCCCCACATGTTTCTGTGCACATGAATGGGGAGGGGGGGGTTCAGGAACTAGCAGGTCCGCACATCTGTTGACCTGGGAGATTGGTAAAAAATTAATCAAATCACCAGCACACTAAAACTGGAGATTGAACTCAGGACTGATGGATGAAATCCAGTGCTCTAACCATTCAGCCAATACACCCGTCTGTGTGTGTGTGTGCGGGGGGGGGGGGGGAGGGGGGGGTATGTTTGGGGGGAGTGTTGTGTATGTGTTTTGGTATGAATGTCATGTGTGTGTGTGCATACATGTTGTGTTTTTGTATGTGTTGTGTGTATGTATGTACTGCAAATAATGTGTTTTCTTTTAAATTTCAGTGCGTGTGTGTGTGCGTGCGCACGTACTTTTGGACTGTACGAATGCTCGTTATTATCTTGTGAGAACAACCTAAAGTTTCAAACAGAGAAATTTCTGTTGTGAGAAAAAAAATAATAAATAGTAAAAAACAATTACAATACAATAATTTTCATGATACAATTTACTTCTTTTATTGTTTTCTCCCCCCATAATGAATAATTTCAATAATTCTTCTTCGTCCGTGGGCTGCAGCTCCCACATTCACTCACATGCGTGTATACATGAGCGGGCTTTTACATGTATGACTGTTTTAACTCACTCAGTACGGCCAGTCCTGTCTTCTCCTCTACACAGACCCCTCAGATGTCCAGTGGGTCTCTGAATGACCCAACCTTTAGCTTCCATCGTCAGAATTGTGGTATTGTTTGTCAACATTCACCTCTTCAGTATAAGAGCCTTCTGCTTGCAATATTTTGATGATGGTAATTGGGGTGAAACGCTGTTAACGTCGTCTCTCTCGCCGTTCATATGGAGAGAGTTAACCCCCACCATGCAGGCAGCCATGATACAATTTTTTTTTTTTTCCCCGATCTGCCCATAATGCCATACAGCTCGTCAGCTGCCACCAGAAGAAGAGCTGCCAAGTGCCGGCAGTGTGGTGAACCTGCGAAATCAGTCCGGCGGCAGCAGGCAGGAGGCGGGAAAGCGGCGGTCGTGTTGTGGAGGGGGCGCCACTGGCTCTGGTCCCGGCGGCAGCAGCGGTGCCGGTCGTGCTTCACTGCAGGCTGAGCCCTCGCGGCAACAGAACTATCGGTTTTCTTAATTAATGTTGGAATCGTGTGCCTGTTTGTGTGTGTGTGTGTGTGTGGAAGAAGAGAAAATATGTGTGGTGTGTGTGTGTGTGTTTACAGGTATCCGTGTGAGTGTTTGTGTGTGTGTGTGTGTGTTTACAAGTATGTGTGTGTGTTCTTTAATCTAAAGATTGGCTGAGCCCTCGCGGCAACAGAACTATCGGTTTTCTTAATTAATGTTGGAATCGTGTGCCTGTTTGTGTGTGTGTGTGTGTGGAAGAAGAGAAAATATGTGTGGTGTGTGTGTGTGTGTTTACAGGTATCTGTGTGAGTGTTTGTGTGTGTGTGTGTGTGTGTGTGTGTTTACAAGTATGTGTGTGTTTTCTTTAATCTAATGTCTTTTCACTTTTTAAGTGATATTTGACATGTAACGTTTGTTTGTGGATAAAAAGGGGATACACAGAGAAAGGACCGATAATTGATTGGAACAGGTGTTGACGTGTGTATGTGTGTTTTCTGGTGTGGGTGTCTGTGTCTGTGTGTGTTTATCGTTATGTGTGTGTGTGTGTGTGTGTGTGTTTATAGTTGTGTGTGTGTGTGTGTGTGTTTATAGTTGTGTGTGTGTGTGTGTTTATAGTTGTGTGTGTGTGTGTGTGTTATATCTCAAGGCCTGATCAGCGTGTTTGGTTTTTGTGAAGATCGGGCATCTGTTGCCCTTTTTTTTTCTTTTCTTTTTTTTTTAAACATTATTTAGTGTAGCAGATATGTATATATATATATATATATATATATATATATATATATATATATATATGGATCAGTCCACACTATCTGACACCTCCTTAAAACAAGAAACTGTATGATTTACATTTTATGGCTGTGTGTGTGTAACTGTATGTGTGTGTGTGTATCACTGTATGTAGGTGTGTGGTTTTTTACAGGTGCAGGTGTGTATTTGTGACAAGTTGGGGATATAGGGGGAGTTGTGCATCAGGGAGAGGAATGATTTTTTTCCTCTCTAGATGTATGTCTGTGTGTTTTTATGTGTGTGTATGTGTTTTGTTTTTTGTTTTTGATCTGTGCATGGAGTGAAGAGACAACGGAAGATGGGTGTCACATGTATTATATTCATGTTTTCTTTCTCTTTTTGTTTGTGTGTTTCCCTTTTTTTTTATTCACAAAACTGCCCCTTCCTATCTCTGTGGCTGCCTTCACCTCTACACTCCATCTCGCTCACTATGATCGGCTTCGAATCCACTCTGTTTACGCATACCCAGATTCAAACACTCGACTGTTGGCCGCCGTTCTTTCTTTGTCTCTGGACCTTGCGATTGGAATGAACTTCCTCTTTCGCTTCGTCAAGTCTCCACTCTCAGCTTTTTCAAGTCTGGCCTTAAAACCCACCTCTTCCCAAAATAGCCTCCCTTGCCTGCCCTTCCTTGTCTTTAGTTTCTACAGTTTTAGAGTTATGCATGCGTGTGAATGACTGGTGCAAAAGCGCTTTGATTTGTCTCTGCACAAGATTCAGCGCTATATAAATACCATTAGTATTATTATTATTTCCCTGCATGCTTTTTTTGATTTTAGTTTGCAAGTTTGTTTTTATTTTTATTTGCATTGTGCAGTTTGTAGGTTTCTTTTCAGCTTATTATTCGTTTCTTTTTTTAACTTTTTTCTAATTTGTTTCTGTTTTTTTGTGGCTTTTTTGTTTTTTGTTTTTTTGCATTGTATACTTTATAGGTTAGTTTTTATTTGCTGCTTTTTTTTTTTTTTTTTTTTTTTTTCTTTTTTTTCTTTTTTGTAAACCTTATTGATTGATTTTTCCACTTCCTTAATTTTTGTTCAGATCAGTGTCGGTAATGGGTATATTTTTTGGCAGCGGCTAAGGTTTCGGTTGTCATTTTTGCTGGTCAGTGTCATTGCATGTTTGTTGTTCTGATATCTGTAAATGTGTGTAAACTAGTTGTACATGACAGATGTTGTTTGTGTAAAATTTCTTGTATTAAACCCATGACTGTAGACTTTTTTTTGGTTTTTTTTTTGGGGGGGTCAGCTGTATTCCATATGCCGAGGAAAGAAAAAGCCATGTCAGTACTGTGTACAGTTAACTCTTTCAGCACCATGTTTCTGTGTGAACAACGCTCCCCAGCTCCAAATACATTAGATCTGATGCTCTCAGTCACAGGCTTCGGTTCATATCAAAACAGCACAGTGGACTTGTTCACTTCAAACTCGGTCAGGGGGCAAAGGTTAGTCAATGTTCTTTTTGCAGGAAACTGGCTGCAGCTGTCAAGCTTTGTTACAGTGTGAAAAAAGGTCTCATGAACATGACCCTTCGATGTCGCCTGAAGTCGAGTCAGCTAGAGTCGTCTATGATGGTGAATGAGTTAAACTGTTGGAGCTTCTCTGTTCATGGGGATTTATGCATGAAGTTACACAGACTGATGCGTAATAAGTTCTACTTTCACCTGGAAATTAAAACAAAAGGACTCATTCATTAACAAACAAAAATAAAAAGGAGCAAAAAAATCTTATCCTTTTCTACATCAGAACTATCAGATTTGTCTCCTGAACCATTGTAAAAATTTTCTTCGTAAATGTCTGCATCATAATTCTTAATGTAAGGATTGCAAATCTTAGATCATTGTGGTGTCATCATTTTGAAGAAGACCAGTCGCTGTTTCATATCTAAGGAGAGAAAAAAGATTTTGTGAGAACTGTAGATCTGTCTCAGTGAGTTGGAAATGGCAAGACAGTCACTTCAATTCATGAACCTGTCCTGAGCCTGTTTACATCAGTCAGTTAAGTCAGTGGTTCTCTCCCTTCTGAAATGGGCTCAAACGTTTGATGAAATTCCTCCGTTAATCAAACAGAGACAGCCTTCATAGAAGACTACAGGAGCTCTGTAAATTTAACAGAGAAGATAGTCAAGGGGTTAAGATTCATTTGTCATGTGTTTGTGTTTGGTTTTTGTTGTTTCAATTAATCAAGACTTTTAAAACTGTATTGCTTGCTTGTTGTTTTTATGACATGTCTTTTTAACGTCTTTTTAACATTGTCTTGTATCACATGATCACTGTTTTTGAAAGGTGCTTGTGCGTGTATCAACAAAAATGAGATCATACTCATAATAATATTTACATCATTTTGCTCAACAGATATATACATTACCCATTCACCAATACATTACACTGTCAGCATTGCAAGCTGGCCGCTATTCACTTCAGTGCCGTATGGGTGGTACCCAGAATTTAGGCAGAAAATGCTTCCTGGAGTTATTGTCATTGTGAAGAGTATAAACTGACAGCATGGATATTTTTCCTTTTACAAGTCACTTCATTGTTGGCACACTTGGTTTGCCAAAGCTTTTTTTTTTTTTTTTTTTTTGCTGCCCCATCATCTGCACCATTTCAGTGGCATTACTCCCACTCCGCTCATTTAGATTCCCCACCCATACATGGCCACGCCCAGGTTCGTCCATCACAGTTCCAGCGTCGGCAGTCCACAGGGATCCATCGATGTTAGGTCGCCAGGAGGCCATACACCAGAGGAGACCCTGCACTGCTGCTGAGTCACTTCGGTGGTGTTCAGTGGAGGTGGTTTGCCGAAGCTTGGACAGAGATGCAGATTCACAGAAACAAATGTGATGCCAAAAAATATCGAACAAAAATACCAGATGAACAAACAGAAGCATACAACACGGTGTAACTGAAATTTTATCGCTCATGATTATGTCAGTGCCATTCTGTCTTCTTCTTCATTCGTGGGCTGCGATTCCCATGTTCACTCACATGCATGAGTGGGCTTTTATGTGCTTGACTGTTTTAAACCCCATCGTGTAGGCAGCCCTACTCTGTTTTCAGAGGGAGGGGTGGAATGCATCAGACCAATCATTCAAGCAATCACTCTTTCTGTCCTGGTAAGACTGTCTGACTATCAGAGAAATAGTGTGCACTTTGAATGTGAGTCATTTGTGCAAGTGTTGTTTTTGTGTTCTGTTGAGTCATTCTGGATTATCAGATAATGTATTAAGTCCTGACATTTTGATAAGGCGTACACTTATAATGTAAACCATTTGAGTCGAGCTGTGTCTTTACTCTCATGTACCTTTCTGTACCTCCACTGTAGGGAAAATACTGCAGGCAATCATTATCTGTCGTGTTTTGAAGTGTGCCCTGTAAGATCTAGTCCTCTTCAAAGTCTGTGTCTGAATCTTTCAGTCTGGGCTTGTTTTTGTTGTTTTTTTATAGTGATATTTTGGTGAGTTGTTCAGTTTTGCTGTACATAGCAAGGCCATGTCATAAATTGCAACAAATAACTGTTTTTGTAAGGTACAACACTGTAGGAATGGCTGTTTTGAAAATGAATTTGTCAGTTGGATTTTTTTTCTCACATGTGTATAATCGTAATTAAAATGCATGTATGAAAAAACCCACATATATTCATAAAATCTAAACATGCACCTCATAAACACATACCTTTATATTTCCAACAATAACAAAAAAAAAAAAAAAAGATTCAGAAGGAGATGGAGGGGGAGGAATGAAATGAAAGAAATTTTGTGGGGGAACAGTTGGAAATTGTGCTCCGTGGCCTTTTAGACCAGGCACTGAATGTAGTCTGGAACTCATTTCACTTTGCCATCAGCACATACCAAAAAAATACTTATGTGTGAGCAGTGTCATCATTTATTGCCAGGAAACTCTTCATTGTCTGTCTCTGTGTCTGTGTGTGGGATCAGTGTTTTTTTCTTGACAGCTCAGTTGAATGTTGTTGAAACTTTTATTCAGTCGGGTAGTCCTGAAACGGCCCTGGGCGTTCAGCTGGACTGAAAGCAACGACAGATGTCAAATGTCAGATGAAAGGTGGTCCCCATTCAACAGGCCTAATGTAACAGTGTGTGTGGTTTGCCCGTCAGGATCGACGAGGACCATCTAGTCATCCTGGGGGTGGGTGGGTTGGGCTCTGTGGGTGCGCAGATGACCGATCAGGCCTATCCGTGCCCGGAAGGTTCTGACGCAGTGTGGACAGGGGATAGTGGCGGCTGTCAGGGACTTGCTGGCACTGCTTTTCCTGGCGTTGCTCTGCTGCAGCGATTCTGTTGGCCTCACAGGATTTAGTGCCTTTGTGGACAGCTGAATGCCACTTCGATCTGTCCATTGCATTCAGCTCCTACGTGTCATGGCTGATGTTGAAGGCCTTCAGAGAAGCTTTCAGAGTGTCTTTGAAGTGCTTCTTTTGGCCTCCATGGGAGCGCTTGCCATGTTGGAGTTCGCTGTACAGCAGTTTCTTGGGGAGCTGGTGGTCTGGCATGCGAACTACATGGCCTGCCCAGCGCAGCTTGGCCTGCATCAAGATGGTGTAGATGCTGGGCAAGTTTGCACGAGTGAGCACCTCTGTGTCAGGGATTTTCTCTTGCAACTTTATGCCGAGATGAAAGGTGGTCCCCATTCAACGGGCCTAATGTAACAGAGAGCTTAATCTAAATACAGCACTGTTTGTTTGTTTGTTTGTTCAGCTCACTACGGTCAGCTTTGGATCCACTCTGTTTACGCATATCCAGATTCAAACACTCGACTGTTGGCTGCATTTCTTTATCTGTCTCTGGACCTTGCCATTGAAATGAACTTCCTCTCTCGCTTCGTCAAGTCTCCACACTCAGCTCTTTCAAGTCTGGCCTTAAAACCCACCTCTTTCCAAAATAGCCTCCCTTCCCTGCCTCTTCCTTGTCTTCAGTTTCTCCAGTTTTAGAGTTATGCATGCGTGTGAATGACTGGTGTGAAAGCGCTTTGATTTGTCTCTGCGCAAGATTCAGCGCTATATGAATACCATTAGTATTATTATTATTGTTATTATTTGTTGTGGGTTTTTTTGTTGGTTTTTGTTGTTGTTTTTTTTTGTTGTTGTTGTTTTTTGTCACCCTGATTGCTTGCCACAGCTCTTGTTGCATCCAGCATTGTGCTTGTTGTTAACACATGAGGTCTTTCACATGATACACTGTTTACGCTGGTTGTGTGGGTAAAAAGCTTTTGTGTCAGCAGGAAACTAAAGGAGTAAAATGTGTCTGAGTCTTTCATTGTGATACCTGTGGCCTCATGTTCATTGTGTCAGTGGTTAACCTGTTGTGTGTGTGTGTGTGAGTGTGTGTGCATTCACAAGTGTATGTTGTGTATGCGCATTTTTGTTTGTTCGAGTGTATGGATTTTCATATATGTCTGTGTTTTGTTTTGATTTTATGTGTGCATCATGCTTGAGCATAAGTATGTGAGTATCCATATATGTGTTTAATTTTGTGTCAGATTCTCCCTTTAAAGATAAAAGAAATATTGATTGAATGATCAATATCAGCACATGACATCTTTGTTATCTGGCTGGCTGTTTGGTTAGAGAAAAAAAAAAAATCTTATGTGCTGGCATCCTCTCCAATAATTGTTTCAGAGTTGCTGATAAATGTCTGAGTGTATGTGACTCACCAGCAGCTGCACTCCATTTTTCAGCCAGTGTTCCTTTACACTTCCTGGGGGAGGCAAGGCGGGAGTTAGGGGGAACACTGACATGCTTTATTGTCCATTCATCCGTAAAGCCCTTAAGGGGGACTGATTGATGATTGTTTTAGCAAATCAAAATACTATCCTAAACTTTTGAATTGAATCCTAAATCAGTGATAACTCTGTCTCTCTCTCTGTCTCTCTCTCTCTCTCTCTCTCTCTTAAACACAAATGTGCACACATATACACACGCATATGTGCATGCTCTCACACACACACATATGCGTGCATACACACACACACACATACACATACTAATTACCTTGAAATCAGCAGTTGATCTATTGTCTTTTTTTCTCTTTCTTTTTTTTTAATAATATTCATTGCTTCTGTGATGAATTTATCAGTGCTTTTAACTACAATTTCACTGTTGTCAGATAGCAGATTTGTTATCACATGAGGTTGCCTGTGTTCCTATAAACTGGATAATGCTTGGTTTCCAAGTCTTACAGCAATTTGTTTCTGGTGGGGTTTCTTGGGTGTGTGTGTGGGGGGGGGGGGGGGGGGTATTTTCTCAGCCTCATTGTTTTTCTTGAGAGAGAGGGTGAACATGATCCTTGTTGTACAGTATGGAAGAGATACTAGTCACCTCTGTTAAGTGTGCACTGGAAAAGCTTTGGCAATGGATGCACCAATGCTTGGTTGGTTCAATTCAGTTCAATTCAATTCAATTCAAAATACTTTATTATCTGCTTAAACCAAAAACAGAAAATTTTCTTTAGGCTCACTTAAAATAAAATGCCCGTCAGCAAAAAAAAAAAAAAAAACACCTGACACACCCTTCACTTATCACCATGTACACATCAATTATTATGTAAAAAGTAAAACATGTGGGTAAGATACTATTACATTCAGAGTGCAACAACTGTGTGTGTGTTGCGTGTGTGCCCGCGCGTACGTGGTTTGTTTTTTTAAAGGATGTTAAAATGTTGGATTGTTTCACCTGTTGCAAAACTGACTGCTATGAAAAGAAAAAAAAAGAGAAAAAAAAACCATACTGGTGCAATTTGCTATTCATTCCCATTTGTTGCAAAAAAAAACCCAACTTTTAACAGTGTAAATGGAAATGAAAAAAAAAAAAAAAAAAAAAAAAAGCTGACAAAACATGCCAAGTATGACTGTTTGATGCAGTTTGCTATTTATTCCCATTTGTTGCAAAAGTTTTGACAGTGAAAATGAAACAAAAACAAAAATGTTAATGTGAATTATTTTATCTTATTATTTCATGTGTATCAAAAAAAAACAAAAAAAAAATTGGGAGAAGTTGTTATGTAAATGATTTTGTTTTTGTTATGGTTGTGGCAGGTGCACTTTTCTTTTTCTTTTTTTTTCTTTCTTTTTTTTCATCCTTTCTCTTTTTTTTTTTTTCTTTTTTTTTGAAGACGGGATGCATAATGCAGACTCTTGAGATGGGGGGCAACAAAAAGAAGTTCTGATCTTGCTTTTTCTCAGACTTTTTCTCAAAGACTTCATTAGCAGTTACAGCGTGTATGTGTGTGTGTGTAGATTCAAACATCATCAGATGTTTATCTTTTTGCAATGCTTCATCAAAAATATATATATGTGTATTCCAGTTTTTATCCATATCAAAAGCGAGCATGTATGCAACTTCTTTACTCTTTTTATTATACTTGTAAACTTGTAATTCTGAAATTATTGTGTTGCCATTGATTGTGAGGTATTTTAGACATCATTTTAGTCAAATTCATTTTTTAAAGATTTTTCTATTTGGTATTTTTAGGCCCTCATTTTGGAACTCTTTTGAAAGAATTTTGATGCAACAGTAGTGAGCTGAAAGTTTGTTTTGATACTGCTTGGTTTTCATTAATAAAAGATCAAATAAAACAGTAATGGATGATATATTGCCTTTTAGTTTCACTTGACATTGATTTTGCAGTGCAACAGCTGAGATGGAAGTTGTGTGCATTTCAGATGTGTGTGTGTGTGTGTGTGTGTGTGTGTGTGTGTGTGTACATGAGGACATGTGTATATACTTGTTTGTGTATACATGTGTATACACATGGTTGTGTGTGTGTGAGTGTGTGTGAGACCTGTTTTGTTTCGGAGGATCACATAACTAAGTTTATATCTTCGCAACAAGTAGATTGCACAATGAGAACTGCATGGCCATGAAATCTTCCATCGGTCTCCCTCACCACATGTGCCCAGTCATTTCCACGTGCAGATGCCTGTGGGGTTTGCTGTGTACCTTAAACATTACTATTTAGCCAGCCATGCTATCACCTGATATGACAAAGACTAGATAAATCTAGACATGTCTTCTTTTTTTTTGTATGTCAAAGGTTTATGTGTTTTAAATTTCACAATCAATTGACTCATAAAATTATGTAGTTTCCTGGTGATTTTTCACTATGAAAGAAAAAAAAACACATACAAATACACAGATGTAATTATAAGTAGGAACAATCAAGAGTAATCTCTCCATCTAAAAATGATAAATAAATAGGAATAAACAACGATAATTAATTCCACCATCCCCCCACTCCCAGAAAAAGTTCATTGGTCTGGAGATGCTGCTAGCGCTTGTGATCCAAGGGACACAACCATAGATTGCGTAGAGTATGGTTTTCTGGAGAGTAATCTTCCTGAAGCAGGAACGGGGTCCTCAACTGTACTTGTTAATATGAATTAGAACAATGACATGTGTTAATCATGACACTGCATCCTGTACATATTCATTTGTAATTGCATGATCATATTTTTTATATGTCTTTTTCTCTGCTGTATATATCAAAGCAATTCGAGTATTACTGGCAAATGGGTGCAAAAATAACAAATTGTGTATTTTATTTTGTTACACCATGTCATTGTTATTGCTATGCTCCAACTAACCCCTCAGTTCCCAGTTCAGGTTCAACTAGTCAGATGCAGAGCCGAACATGTCACTTCACACACAATTGTTGTAAATCTAAGTTGTGATCTGTGCGTTTGGCTATGGAGTAATTGCTTTCGCTATTCTTATTGCATTGTATCACTGATAATTACATTTGGCATTTTATTTTATGTCATTTTATTTTTCCCCATTTGTATAATCTCCCTTTTGTTTCTTCTGTTTGAATAGCTTCGCTCTTCCTCTGTGGCCGTCATCCTGTCATTGTCATGTTTCCTTGTTTCTCTGTGACTCAGAAAAGTTAATGGGAATAAACTCATTGTCATTGTCTGGGCGACCGGATTTCTTCAAACTCGTCGTCACAAGTACCCTCAGCCACGCTGTAAGAGAGACACCGAAGGGGGCGTGTACTTGGAAGTACAGAATAGGCAGGTCCTTCTTCGACCTCCCCGCCTGACCAACAAAGACAGTGGTGGCTCTGTTTGTCGATGACCGTGCCCTGATTTGTTGATCGTCAACTGAACAATGAAATCTCGATTTTTAAAGCAGTCCGCCTCAGTCTTTCACTTTCACTGCGTTGACGGCCACAATCATCAATCTGATTTTTACGCCGTTTTTGTTGTGTTGCGATGAAAGAAAAACAAACTACAGAAAGCGACAGACCTATTAGTGAGGATGAAAACCTAGTCCTACTCTAAGTGGGTTCTCCGGCAGGCTACTATCACTTCACTTTTCGCCCTTCCGAGCTAGCCGGTCCCTTGCTGATCTAAGACAGCAGGGCCCCAGAAATAAATTTAAAAAAAAACAAAAGTATTTGGGTAAGAGAGGGGGTCGGGGGGGGGGGGGGAGGGGGAGGAGGAGGGGGGGGGGGGGGTAGGGGACCTATCTAATTAACTACTGACTGGGGGGCACCCTAGACTTAAAGGTGTCCAAGGTGTCTGCTTGTCGATCAAAGTAAAGAAGAGGTTTCGCTCCGCTATTTGCAGCCCGTTGTCCATTCATTCCCAGTGAGGGAACAGAACTGAAGATTTAATGACTACCAAGTTAAACCGATCTCTCAGTCAAAGAAGGCTACTCACTTGCGTAGCTTTCGTCGGCGATCCGGCCGGCTTCTTCAACGCAACTGCTGTACGCATCGCCGTGAGCGAACTCACGACAATATGACTTGACTGAAGACTGTAGAGGAGTTCAACAAGTACCCGGCCGGGCTCGGCAGTATCGTCTCCACTGGCAGTTTCAGTTTCAGTTTCAGTAGCTCAAGGAGGCGTCACTGCGTTCGGACAAATCCATATACGCTACACCACATCTGCCAAGCAGATGCCTGACCAGCAGCGTAACCCAACGCGCTTAGTCAGGCCTTGAGAAAAAAAAAGGGTGAGTAAATAATAGATAAGCTTACATAAATAAATAAATAAATAAATAAATAAATAATAATTATAATATAAAAAAGATAGTAGTAATAATAATAATAAAATAAAAATAATAATAAATAAACAAATAAGACAACAATGATGATAAATAAGCAAATAAATGTAAAACATGAAGACACACATTCACACATACACCCACACATGCATAACAGATATGCACCAAACATGCAGTTTCACAGATATGAAAGCACAGTCAAATACATATAAACGTACATGAGCTCCAACACACACACACACACACACACCACATTACCCTGCACCTCCTCTACCCCCCTCCTCCACACACTCATTTCTAGTCTACGTATCGCAGCTTCCACGTCACACACACACACACAAACACACACACAGATGAACACTTACTTGTACAAGCACACAAACATACGCCCATATCTCCCACCCCCAACCCCACACACATATATACAAAGATATATATACGTTCCAATATCCTGTTGCTCCCACAGTGTGGGCATGTATACACTCACATACCTCATCCTCTACCCCCCCCCCCCCCCCCTCCGCACCCCCACCTCCCCCTCACACACACACACACACACGCACATGCACAGAACTCTCCTGACACTTGTGTACACTTACACTCTCGCGCATGCACAAACGCACTCAAAAACACAGACCCACACATACACACATACACACACGCACAGAGGCTGCCACTGCTTGGCAGCAAGAGGGATGGGAAAAGATCTCTGATGCCAAGAACGTGGCGTCCAGTGTGTTGCTCAGTCTATTGTATTTGGAAAAGCCCACAGAGACTGTTCCGTTTTGAAGAAATTTGCGCAATGTTGGTTTGGAAATGATGCCGATATTTGTTTGATTTGCAAAGCATCGTGCTCTACCTTTCATGTTAGACTTACGGCCGCTCCCTCTCTCTGCTTTTATTTCTTTGAGGCGATCGATGGTGTGATGGCCTTGTACCTGTTCTTTTTGATATTCTTTGACTTTTCTGAGGATTTCCGATTTTCCTAGATGTAGGTCGCTCGTTGGTGTTGCGTTACCAGCAAATCTGTCAGCTCGCTCATTTCCCTTAACACCTGCATGTCCCGGGCTACTAGTATGACCATGTGAGTTTTTTAATCTGAAAGTTGCGCATTGCCTTATGCCACTTTGGGCTTCCCATTCCGTTTTCAATTTTCTGTATGAGGTTCATTGAGTCGGTTAGAATCATGGCATGTTGGTTTCCGGGCGTATGGATGGACGATAGCCACTGGAGGGCATGTGACACAGCTTCAACTTCCATCGTTCGGCTGGAGGTTGTGACTTTGTAGGCAGCATTCTCTTCCCTAACTGTTTTTCCATTTTGTTTCGCAGTGAATCCCCAACCAGATTGGTCTTTGGTGACTGAGCCATCTGTGTATATGATGATGTCCTCTTCTTTACTGTTTTCTTCTATGAGTAGCTTCACTTCCGCATCAGTTTTGCCCTCTGGCCATTCCCGACAATGTCTTCCTAGACTGGGTGAAATGGCTGTGTTGAATAGATGGTTGAGGTTTTCGGGGTTTTTCTCCCATTCTTTTGTTTCTTTCAGGTCTTGTAGTCGGCATACTAGCTGGATTGTGTCTTCTGCTTGCCCCATCCATGATCTTCCTCGTCCTAGGCGGCTGCCTTTTGGTTCTTTGACTGCGTCATGCAGTGGGTTTTGAGGGTTTTCTAATGCTTTGAAGTAGGTCTTGACCTGTTCTAACTTGTTTCTGGCCTGCACTGAAGGAAGGTCAAGCAGGTATCGCATGGTTTCTGTGGGCGTGTCTTTTGTTGTTCCAAGAAACAGCCTCATAGCTTCATTTTGAACTCTTTCTAATTTTAGGAGGTTGCTTTGAGACGGTGTTGTTAGCCCAAGTCCGTAGTCGATCACACTGAGGACGAGTGATTGGTATAGCGGGAAGAGGTCGCGTTGTTCAATACCTTTGGTTGCCATTGCTTTTAAGACTGAAAGGCCCTTTTTGCATTTGAGAACAGTATTTTCCGTATGTTTTCTGAAGGTCAGCATCCTGTCGAAGTGTATTCCTAGGTAGCGTAGGCATTCAGTTTTCTCGATCTGAATCCCATCGAATGACACAGAAGGTGGTGATTTGCTCGCGGTTCTGTTGTTGAGGGTGCACAGCAACGTTTGGGCTTTCGCTGGATTGATGGAAGATCCTGTGTCTTTGCAGCATTGAGCAATATTGTTTAGTTGTTTCTGGACGGCTTTAGTTCTTTCCTGAGCATCTTTCGAAGTTTTGAAGACCAGGCCATCATCCGCAAGAGTAAGCACCCGAGCTATTCCATTGTTGTTTAAGTCTGCAAGGCCCTTCGTGTAGACATTGTAGAGGACAGGAGAGAGCGGAGACCCTTGTGGCAGTCCCATGGATAGTTTAGAAGGTGCAGACATCCAGTCTCCGAGTCGTAAGACGACGGTTCTTTCCTGAAGCGCTGCTGCTATCCATCTTGTCAGTGTCAAACTTACTCCATACCTTAGTAGCAGCTCCATGAGGTGCGCAAACTGGACTTTATTGTAGGCATCTTCAAGGTCGATTGCTACTGCTAGTGTTTCTTCTTTTCTTTGAAATCCTTCATACACCTCATATGCAAAAGCAGCTGCATTTTCCCATGTGGACTTGCCTGTTCTGTAACCACCTTGATTTGAAGGGAGAATGTGCCTGTGTTCAAGATCCCTTGCAAGTTTCCTGGCTATCATGCGTTCCATGAGCTTTCCAGCAATGTTTTGCATGGTTAGGATCCGGTAGCCGCTTACCTGATGATGGTCCTTTCCTGGTTTTGGTATGGGTTTTAAGAAGCTGTGTGTCCAGTCCTCCGGAACATGTCCATTGTGGAAACTGTTTTGATATAGATTGAAAAGTTTGCTTCTGTCTTCTTCCGATAGTTCCTTGATGTCCGAGTAGCGAACTCTGTCTGGGCCAGGAGCCGATTCTTTCTTGCATTTAGCTATTGCTTCGTTTAGATCATCTATTGTCAAGCCATCATCAGGTCCAGTCTGCATAAGGGTTTGGTTTAACTCCTCAACATACTTCTTTTTCTCATCTAAGTTTCTTTGATCGCTCTGTTGTATGAAACGTTTGAGCAGGGCGGATCCTTTTTCTTCGTTTGTCTTAAGCTTGGCTCCGTCAGTGTCTACCATGTCTGGGGTTGTTGTTGTGCACGTTTTCCCTTCCATGCGACGATAAAATTGCCAGAACTCTGTCAATGTTGAGTCATAACTGAGTGCCTCGCAAAACTGTTTCCACTTGTCATTTTTGGCCTCTTGAGCAATAATTTCAAACTGTTTAGTTTTTTCTTTCATTTTTGTTTCAATATCTTTGTCCGGAGATGGTTTTGTTCTTTCTTTTTGCCAAAGTTTGACAGCCGCATGTTGTTGTTTTTTATCCAGGCTCTCTCTGTGTCGGTATTCCACCATGGGGGCTGAATAGTTTGCATCCTGTTCGGTGCCGTTCTTTTGTTCTTCTGCGTCTTAATTTTTCGATGACGGTTGTCTCTTTGGTTTCATACTGAAATGGATTACGCGGTTTCATACAGGGTTTATCTGACAGTTTCTGTAGACTGAAAACTACCGGGAGGTGGTCACTGCCTTGGTGTGGAAGCGTCTCTGCATTCATTTCTGCTCTGAATTTTGGAGATGTTAGAGCGATGTCGATCACACTGTCACTGTCCCCTTGTCTTGTTCCAAGGCGAGTTGGGGATGTGGTTGTTAATGGGCTAAGAAGAATTTCCCCTATCATTCCTTCAAGTGCGAGTCCTTGTGGGTTGGTGTTCCGCTGGTCCTATAACTTCGATCTTGCATTGAGGTCTCCACAGATAATGACTGAGTCTCCAAGTTCGTTCTCTATTTCCTCTAAAAAGGCCTAATCCTCTTTTGTTGTGCAGGTTCCTGGGTGAACATAGGCATTGATGAGCATGATGCTTTTGTGAATTCCGTCAGGTTTTTCGAGACGCACCCCCACTAGTTCACATGAGTTGCTACACCTTTTCTCTAGATTTATGGTGGAAACTTTGTTTTTAGGTTTCTGTTCAGTATGATTGCTACTCCTCTTCCTTCATTCCTTTGAAAGACTGTGAAATTCTCAAAATGTATTGGTCTGTCTGCACTTGTCCTGGTCTCTTGGAGACATAAAATGTCAAAATCATATGCCAATTTCTCAATTGTTGAGATTCTCATTCTCGCGCTGGAACAATTCCAACTGCCGATTCTAAAGAATTTCTTTGACAGCCGCTCTGCTTTTGTCATTCTGCTACCCAAGCACAATCTTTTCCCACCTCTTTTGCCACGCCTGTTTTGGGGTTTTGGGGATCTGAATTTATGTCTCGTGCTATGCAGCTGATCCCCGAGGTGCACGCGAGACAGGGTTTTGTTAGTATCCATAGAAGGGTGTTCTATGTGGTGAGGGAAAAAATTCGGTCGCCCTGACTGGCAGTGATCGACTGTTCCCTCGACGAGAAGATAACACTATGATCCGCAGCGGAAACAAACTAATCAGTCGGCAGACTACCATCCTGAGTACCGAACCAACACGGTCGTTATTGTCTGCCTTTTCTATAGTTATGAGACCTGGACTCGGACTTCACGATACTCGCTGACAAGAGAAACATCAGTTAACTCTCTCCATACGAACGGCGAAAGAGACGACGTTAACAGCGTTTCACCCCAGTTACCATCATCAAAATATTGCAAGCGGAAGGCTCTTATACTGAAGAGGTGAACGTTGACAAAGAATACCACAATTCTGACGACGGAAGCTAAAGGTTGGGTCATTGAGACACCCACTGGGCATCCGAGGGGTCTGTGTAGAGGAGAAGAGAGGACTGGCCGTACTGAGTGAGTTAAGTGGCTGCTGGAAACTGTGCTTCCACATGTGCAGTCTGCGCGCAATCCTCAGCATAGGTAGGAAAAGATCAGTCACACATCCAGCGATCTTGGACACTGAGAGCAGAGGACATGAACATCAAAGCCGTCAGTCACTAGTCCTAAAAGCCCAGCCTCGGTGGACAGGGCACATCATCAGAATAAATATTTTGTATTTGTATTTGATTTCTTTTTCATCATATCAGAACCATCAAAATGAAAATGGTGGCTGTTTAAAGAAAGAAGAAGATGTCTCTGTGTGAAATTCGGGCTGCTCTCCCCAGGGAGAGCGCGTCGCTACACTACAGCGCGACCTTTTTCTTTTCTTTTCTTTTTTTTTTCTTTTTTTTCCTGCGTGCAGTTTTATTTGTTTTTCCCATCGAAGTGGATTTTTCTATAGAATTTTGCCAGGAACAACCCTTTTGTTGCCGTGGGTTCTTTTACGTGCGCTAAGTGCATGCTGCACACGGGACCTCGGTTTATCGTCCTATCCGAATGACTAGCATCAAGACCACCACTCAAGGTCTAGTGGAGGGGGAGAAAATATCGGCGGCTGAGCCGTGATTCGAACCAGTGCGCTCAGATTCTCTCGCTTCCTAGGCAGACGCGTTACCTCTAGGCCATCACTCCACACATATGACTCCACAAATGATCCTCAGTCAGCTCCTCAGCCGGTGGTGAACTCTGCTTTGGAGAAAGAAACATCCAAGGAGGTCCCTAAAACGCTCCAAAAGACCGCGTAAAGGCCAGCATTGCACATGGTGGTATTTCCCTCAAGGAACTTGCCCATGATCGGACTGGGTGGTGACGGGCGCAATAGCCGAGTGGTTAAAGCGTTGGACTGTCAATCTGAGGGTCCCGGGTTCGAATCACGGTGACGGCGCCTGGTGGGTGAAGGGTGGAGATTTTTACGATCTCCCAGGTCAACATATGTGCAGACCTGCTAGTGCCTGAACTCCCCTTCGTGTGTATATGCAAGCAGAAGATCAAATACGCACGTTAAAGATCCTGTAATCATATTCAGCGTTCGGTGGGTTATGGAAACAAGAACATACCCAGCATGCACACCCCCGAAAACGGAGTATGGCTGCTTACATGTCTGGGTAAAAACGGTCATACACGTAAAAGCCCACTCGTGTACATACGAGTGAACGTGGGAGTTGCAGCCCACGAACGCAGAAGAAGAAGAAGAAGAAGGACGGGCTGGTGTGTATTGACAAAGCATGCACGCACATGATGACAGCTTTAAGACAGGTCACATATATCGTTTGCCAACTGCAGAGACAATCACTTCATCCTCGCATGCTTTATTCATTTACATGTCTCTGCGATGTATGTCTACTTTCTTTCGGCCTCTGTCTCTCTGTCTCTGTCTCTCTCTGTATGTATACTCTCTCTTTCTCATATATATATATATATATATATGATTATATATGTCTCTTTCTGTGTGTATACCCTGTCTCTGTCTATCTATCTGTATGTCCGTCTGTCTGTCAGTCTCTCTCTCTCTCTCTCTCTCTCTCTCTCTCTCTGCATATATCTACATTTCTCTCTCTCTCTCTCTCTCTGGAGATATATGTATATAGAGAGACAGACAGACAGACACAAAGAGACAGACAGACAGACAGACAGACAGAGAATGTTTTCTTTCTGTCTGTCTTTCGTTCTTTTACTTTCTTTATTTCTGATAGTATATTCTTTATCCTCTGGCGAGATTTGTGACAGAATGGATCACGCAAGATATAATAAACTATTAATTAATCCAGTTGCTGTACGTGTGTGTCCTCCCATTTTTATTCATTTAATTATTTATTTATTATTATTATTATTATTTTATCATTATTTTCATTACTACTACCTTTTTTTATATCATAATTATTATTTATTTATTTATTTATGTAAGCTTATCTATATATATATTTTTTTTTCTCAAGGCCTGACTAAGCGCGTTGGGTTACGCTGCTGGTCAGGCATCTGCTTGGCAGATGTGGTGTAGCGTATATGGATTTGTCCGAACGCAGTGACGCCTCCTTGAGCTACTGAAACTGAAACTGAAACTGAAACCTCCCAGTTTGCCGCTTGTCCATGTTTCACTGAAGAGAGAGAGAGAGAGAGAGAGAGAGAGAGAGAGAGAGAGAGAAGGATTGAGGTGGGGTTAATAGTTTAACATGTTTTTGGGTTTTTTGGGGGGTTTTTTGTGGGTTTTTTTGCGTGGCTTGTTTGGTTGTAGTGACCAGCACTTATAGTTTTCAGCTCCAATGGTAATTTATGGATGGCTGCATGGGGTTTCGGAGCCCGTTTTTGATCGATTGAGTTTGTTTGTTTGTTTGTTTTATTCCCTCTTCCTTAACCTTCTCTTCTTCCTTCTTCCTCTTTCCTTCATCCTCTTCCTCTCTCCGCTGTCTGTCCTCCCCTCCTCCACTCCACTCCAGTTCAGAGACCGTCTGATCCCTGCACACACACATCCTCACTCATCCCTACACGCGCACACACACATACTCACGCGCGCACACACACACTGACACAATCACTCACTCACACACACACACACACACACACACACACACACACTGACACAATCACTCACACACACACACACACACACACACACACACACACACACACACACACACACACACACGTTATCTCGTTGCAGAAAACGAACTCACAAGCAAAAATGGTTTTCCACTGGCAAAGCTTTAATTGCTTGTGCAGCGTTTTGATGTGATGTGATGGTACGTGTGTGCGTGTGTGTGTGTGTGTGTGTGTGTGTGTGTGTGTCTGTGTGTGTGTGTGTGTGGTTCATTCTGAAGAGCAAAATTTTATCTTTACACAATAATTCATTAAACCGCTCCCACCCCCCCCCCCCCCCACCCCACCCCTCCCACTCCCCCCTCGATCCCCCCCCCCCCCCCCCCCACTTCATGTTATTTTCATTATTCTAACTGATTTTCGACTTCTCGCTTCTGATGTTATTCAAGTGAATTATCACTGGTGTTGATGATGCAGTCACTATCACACGTTCTAATCTTGGTTATTTTTCTGGCTGCTGGTATTGTGTCCAGTCACTGTGTTTTCCCTCGTCGTTCAGGTCATGTGTTCAAGTTCCCCCCATTTTAAATGCATCACTGACAAATCTCATGCACATTTGTTTCTAAATGATTTCAAATATTCGAATAAGATCGTAGTAATTGTAATAATTAACGGCAGGCTACATTAAGTTACCGAAAGTCATGGGAAGAAAACGTAACTTGTGATTGTCCTTGGTAAGTTGGGTAAAGATACATATAATCATATATAAATTACCATTGTCTGACAGATGCCAAAACTCCCACTATACAATGTAAGTATAAATACGTGTATATAGGGTCTTTGCAGATGCCAGTTAATACTTATTCTCGGTGTTACCAAAGACCGAATATATAACAGCGTACATAGTTACGGTCTTTGGTGTTACCGGAAATGGGCCAGGAAAGCCGTTGTAAGGGCCCGTAACGACTGACAGTTTCGATAACTGCTGCCATTCCTTCCGGCGTCTTGTTCAACGCTCAGCTATGAAGAAAAGTGGAACCGTACTAAAGGGATAAAACATATGGGATGAGAATTGATGTCTATAATTTTCTTTAACAAAGGAATAAAGTTCTTTATGACACGCGTCAAAAATAGAATTTAAAAAAGTTGTGGTATTAGAAGTTTGTAAACATAGTTTTCTTTTTTTTTTTTACTCAACATTATCAATGTCGTGTTCGAGTCTTGAGCACAGACTTAATTCGCGGTAAACAGGTATCAAACTTGAAACAGAGAGAGAGAGAGAGAGATGGGGGGGGGGGGGGGGGGGGGGGGGGGGGGGGATGAGGGAGAGGCAGACAAACAGGCGGACAAACAGACGGACAGACACTGAGACATTGAGGCACAGACAGAGAAACAGAAATGCACAGAGAGAGACCGGGAGATCATTTGAAATATTGTCATTATTATCTCTCTCTCTCTCTTTTTTTCTCTCTCTGTCTCTGTGTGTGTGTGTGTGTGTGTGTGTGTGTGTGTGTGTGTGTGTGTGTGTCTGTGTGTGTGTGTGTGTGTGTTATTTTCCCCAATTATATGTATATTGATTTCGTTGTTGCAAATATGAAATGATAAGGGAGAAAAAAACACACGGCTCTGTGTGCCGGTGTGTGTGTGTGTGTCTCCTTCTGATTTTATGTATCTCTATATATATATATATATATATATATACATACATACATAATATGTGTGTGTGTGTGTGTGTGTGTGATAGAGTCTGCTTGGCTGTGAGGGTTTTAATTTATTAAGACATTATATACAGACTTAGCACATCCTGTGCTCACAGCGTCAAGTTGTAACAAGGTACACTTAGTGGTACAGGGCTGTCACGGGTTTAGGGATGGTTTGAATTTGGATACAAGAATTGTAACATTAAAGGGAATAATTTTGGATCTATTTTGTGATGGACCTATATCCTGTCGTAAGAATATTGTCAAGGATCAAAATCCTGTCGTTGATTAATCAAGGATCAATATCCTGTCGTAATAATATTTTGAAGGATCTTAATCCTGTCGGCGACGCCACTTTTGTAGCCGTGTATTGAACCGAGACGTTTTGCCGACGACATTGATGGACTGGCTGGAAAAGAAGAAGAACTGGCAAGCCTGGTCAAACATCTAGACAAAGCCTCCACATCGTATGGAATGCAAATCAGTGCGGAGAAAACCAAACTGATGACTAACAACACCAACGGCATCAGCATTGACATCAAAGTCAACGACGAAAAGCTTAAAACAGTCCACAGCTTCAAATATCTGGGAGCAATCGTGTCAGATGAAGGATCTAAACCAGAAGTACTCTCGAGAATTGCCCAAACAACAATGGCACTCAACAAGCTGAACACCATCTGGAACAACAAAAACATCGCTCTCAGCTCAAAAATCAGACTGATGCGTTCCCTGGTTATATCAATATTGCTCTACGCCTGCGAGACTTGGACCCTGACTGCGGACATCGAGAGAAGAATCCAAGCTGTCGAGATGAGATGCTTTCGTAGACTACTTGGCATCTCCTACAGAGACCACATCACTAACACGGAAGTGAAGAACAGAATCAAGCAAAGTATTGGACCCTACGAAGACCTTCTGTCCATAGTGAAAAAACGCAAACTTAGGTGGTATGGACACATCTCCCGATCATCTGGTCTTGCCAAAACGTTCCTGCAAGGCACCGTACAAGGAGGCAGAAGGAGAGGACGGCAGAAGAAGAGATGGGAAGACAACATCCCGGGGTGGACAGGCTTGACGCTCGGTGACGCCCTGAGGAAATCAGAAAACCGTGAAGAGTGGAGAGGGGTGGTGGCCAGGTCAGCAGCGGTGCCCCAACGGTCTGAACCCAGACTACGGGAGAGGTGAAGGTGAAGGTGATTGAACCGAGTGGTTCTATAAGGGTACGGACGGAACAAAAGAACTAACGAAATGATGATTTACTGTATTAAAGGAGAGACAGGAATTCCCGCGCACAGGCCAGGAACATATAGAGGCCAGTCACAAATGGGTTTTTCTGTTGTTTAATTTACAATAGTTATGAGAGAAAAACCAAGAAGAAGACATAAAGGAGAAGAGAATAGAAGAAGGCATAAGAAGAGAAGACAGTGCCTGAACAGACACAAGTAAACAGAAGTCATTAAGCACATGTCAGCACAAATGAATAGTAAAGCACATGTATACATATTACATGGAAAGACTATCACTCAGGTTTGGGATAAGCAACAACATAATGCATATGTGTGAAGACCAAACGCTGACATCAAATGACATTTCTAATACATTTAAATATATATATATATATATATATAGAGAGAGAGAGAGAGAGAGAGAGAGAGAGAGAGAGAGAGATTTCATTGTTGTTGCAAATTTGAAATAATTAAGGAGAAAAATCACATGGCTGAGTGTGTGTGTGTGTGTGTGTGTGTGTGTGTGTGTAAATTTCAGTTCCGAGGCTGTGGCGTCACAGTGTGTGTGTGCGTGTGTGTGTCTGACTATTACCTATATATTGACTTCGTTGTTGTTGCAAATTATATGAAATAATTAGGGAGAAATACCACTCGGCCGATCGAGACTTCAAGAAACAAACATCCTTCTGTACTGACCACTGTGCTCTGTGCTCAGTCCTTCGGGTCTTCCATCACCTCGGGCATGGCATTTGGCTTTACTTACCCTGATTCTGTCCCGTGTGTGTGTGGGTGGGTGGGTGTGTGGATCTTCCTTCACCTGGGGCATGGCATTTGATTTTACTTACCTTGATTCTGTCCCGTGTGTGTGTGTGTGTGTGTGTGTGTGTGTGTGTGTGTGTGTGTGTGTGTGTGTGTGTGTGTGTGTGTGTGTGTGTGTTAGTGTGTGTGTGTCTCCCCGGTTTGACTGGCGACACGCCATGTTAATTTTCATTGCGGAGATCAAACGATCACTGAAATTATTCACTAAAGAAAAAAAAAAAGCTTTATAATGCACCAGATAGTGATGTATTGTTGCCATAGGGCAATTCAATTCAATGTGCATCTCACTAGTGATATGATGTGCGCCCCTCCCAATTTTAATTTCACCTATACATTCTCGTCATTTCCATTTCGTGCCTGCCTCATTGTTAGTCCCCGCCACTGACAGAGCTGATAGGGATCTTTACAGCTCAGGGCTACGTCTACATGCCCTTTGACAAAGAGACAATGGCCTGGTTCATCATACAGTCTTCTCTCTCTCTCGATCTCTCCCTGCACCCTCTCTCTCGCTCTGTGCCTGTCTATCGGTCTGTCGGTCTGTCTCTCTCTCCATCTCCGTCTGTCTGTCTCTCTTTCTCTCTTTCTCCTCGCTTTCGCTCTCTCATGTTATTGTCTATCTGTCTGTCTGTCTCTGTATTCCCCCCCCACCCCCGCCCCCCATCTTTAATTCAGTCCAACCGGCGATCTTGGGAGAAAAAAGAAGTTCGCTTTATCTCTTATCGACCCCTGTTGTTTACTGTTGGCCCCATTCTAGACAGATAAAGGACTGAGAAAGGATCGAATCACATTTCCCGATTTTCCTATGCTCTCTCTCTCTCTCTCTCTCTCTCTCTCTCTCTATCTATCTATCTATCTGTCATACACACACACACACACACACACACACACATACACAGAAACACGCGCGCGCACACACACACACACACACACACACACACACACACACACACACACACAAACTGTACGTGCACGCGAGCTATTGACACTAACATGTATTGCACACACACACACACACACACACACACACACACACACACACACACACACACACACACAAAGGTAAACAAACAAAAAAATCCATTGTAAGATGAAGACTTCTGTACAGAGAGAGATATCGCGAGAGAGATACAGACAGAGACAGACAGACAGACAGACGTAGACGGAAGCGGAGACAGAGAGAAGGGGAGGGGCGGAGGTGGGGGTGAGAGGGGGGGGGGGCAGAGATCGAGGGATCGAGTATGGGAATTGGCAGCTGGGTTTGCGGTGAAACTTAAATTCGTTAACTTTTTAAAAACTCTTATTTCTGTTGTTGGTGGTTGTGTTTCGGATATTTTATTTGATTTTAATATTATTATCGTGTGTGTGTGTGTGTGTGTGTGTGTGTGCGTGTGTGTGTGTGTGTGTGTGTGTGTGTGTGTGCGTGCGTGCGTGCGTGCGTGCGTGCGTGTGTGTGTGTGTGTGTGTGTGTGTGTGTGTGTGAGTGTAAATTTCAGTTCCGAGGCTGTGGTGTGTGTTGTGTGTGTGACTTGACTTGACTTGACTTGACTTCATTTATTGTCATAAAATCCCGAAGGATTAATAGACACAACAAAGAACAAAGGGAACAACGAAATAAACGGTCATCTAATATGCATGCACTGAAATACATAGTTGGCGAGTGTTTTTTGACAGTCATCGCAGGTGAATAAATCACTTGGTTTTAGGATAATGTTTTGTATTTTTCTAGAGATCACATTTGATTGATGATCATACTGCTGTATAGTTGTGATTAGATGGTTTCGCAAATTATGAAATAAGATACACGTTTCTAAGAAATGTAATTCATCTTCAACAACTTCACATATATCACATGACCTCTCTTCTCTGGGAATGTTTGCATATCTTCCTCGTTCGATATTTAAATTATGTGCCCTCATTCTGAGTTGACAAAGAGCTTGTTTGTGAGCAGGATCGATTTTATCAGTTAGATAATTCTCAGTTTGATAATCGTTTCTTTTAATTTTGTTGTAGAAGTCTAGTCTGTTGTATTCAGTTTTTCTCTGTTTCCAATTGTATTTTTCTATTTCTTAGTTGTTGGCGTAATGTGAATTTAAGTCTGCTGTTACTAGATGCCGACTGATTATTCCAAACATGACCTAATCCTACATTGTGAAGAATATTCTTTACAAATAGTATCCAGGGGTTTCCAGTTGTGTCTGGTTGGTTCATCATCGACATATAGACCTTTTTGATATGGCTATCATAATGTGCATCCAGAATATGAGTCCAGTGGTCAAGAACTCTGCACGCAATATGAATTCCAGTTGGAAATCTGCCCAGTTCTGCTAGAGCTGGCAGATTCATTGTTTTAGAATGTACCCCTACAAGCAGTTTGCAAAATTTTATATGCATTTCTTCATGTGAATGTTTCGAAGAAATACAATTTCTAAAGAAATCTGTCATTCCTGTATTGACTGAATTGGTAGTTTTAGTTTCAGCCCATGGGAACCAAATATCGGATCCATATGATAATATTAGTAAAACAAGCGAATCAAAAAGCTGCAGTACAATATCCAAACGAATATCTTGCTTTTTAACGATTCGTCGGAGGGAATGTGCTACTTTTAATGCCTGTTTGGCTAGGTGCTCTTGGGCAAATGAGAACGTTCCAGTTTTGTGAAATAATATACCCAAGTACTTGTATTGATCAGTTGTCTGGATTATATCACTGCCTATTGTTAAAATAACAGGCACTTTGGGATCGGTGTGTGTGAAAACTATTACTTTAGTTTGATCTATGTTAATTTTTAGATCCCAGTTTTCACAATACAGATTGAGTTTATCTAGTTTCCTTTGTAATCCTATCTTTGTCGTGGACAAAATTACTAGGTCATCAGCATATAGTAAACACGAAACGCTATCATTTTTGTCCAGGTCTATGAATGGTGAGTCAGTATATAACGCCCAAGACATTTCGGGAGATCACTGATAAAGATATTAAATAAAGTGGGACTGAGTGTGTTCCCTTGTAGTACCCCCTTCAATATGGGTATTTCAGAAGAAAATCCCGTATCAGCGTGTGTGTGTGTCTGAGTGTGTGTGTGTCAAGTCAATTCAAGATTTTATTTCATGATGGTAAACTGAATCAGCAACAATTGCTTTTTTCTCTTTTTTTTACATCAAGCCATCAATGAAAAAAAAAATTCACAGGAGAGAGAGAGAGAGAAGCGCGCGCGTGTGTGTCGTAGAGCAAAGGCACATGCTGCCTTCTGTCTCGATACTCCAGCCCTGGCAATGACCCCGTGGAACTTCAGTGGAAAAATACTGCATAGGTACTTGGAAAGTAATTCATTCTGTTTAATTTGTATAAAAAGAAGTAACATTTATGGTATATCGCTAACTTGACATGATTGTTCACACACACATACACACACATACCAATATGAATGAATGTCAGTTTGCCTGCATGTTATATACATATATATATATATAGGTATATAAACATCTATCTATCTATCTATCTATCTATCTATATATATATATATATATATATAACACAGTGCAGGCACACATTCATTTTAAATTTCAAGCGCCAATGTAATGCCTTTTTTACATAATAAATGTATATACATATATCTCACGCACGCACACACAACGGTAAATATTCTTCATTTTCAGGTTCCAAGGCACATGGGGAGTGTCTCAATTTACATATAGCCTACACGTGTGTGTATATTCATCACACCGGTACACATTCATTTCAGTCGAATTTCAAGCGCCTGTGAAGTGTCACCACCGATTACAATCAAACGGAACGTGTCACGATGAGTGCCGTGTTCTGTGCCGTGCCGTGCTGTGCTGTGTTGGGAGTTTGCATGACGGATGAGAGAGAGAGAGAGAGAGAGAGAGAGAAATGCACACACACACACACACACACACGGACAGGCGACGTTGAGCCGGCGTCACCGTACACGGTTGAGGGAAAGCCGGTGGCCAAACGAACCAAATATGGACATTTTCAGGACGCCGACCGAGCGGCGAGCACTGATTGGCTCTTCAAAGCTCGTGCAATGTGAATCATGCGCGTGGCCTCCACGTAGTATTGATCCACCGGTGATCGAGTTTGTGTGTGTGTGTGTGTGTGTGTGTGTGTGTCCTGAGCACTCATATTGCGTGAAGAAAAGAAAAGAAAAGAAAATAGCCCCCTTCTCCTCTTCTGCTGTTGTCGATCTGCACACAAACACATCCTCTTTCCTCAACTGTTTTTCTTCTTCTTTTTCTTGTGGTAAAGTTCTGTTAACAGTCATGACTCCCTCGAAATACAAACTGTCCTCTGTTTAAAGCTCATTTATAATCTCTGTCACACACACATATTTATTTTATTTATTCATTTGTTTATTTATATATGATGTGAGATACTGTGTAATAGTGAGCTTTTGAAGATTGCCTTTTGAAGCGTCAGTTGCCAGCTGATCAAGCAATTTAACCCCTTTTCTAATTAATAGATAGATAGATAGATAGATAGATAACACACTGAAAGTAAATATGAAATTACTAGTATGAGCGGTGGGGTGGAGGCAGGGAGGGGAGAGAGAAAAATATTGTAAGGGGGGGGGAGTTCAGTTCGGGTCTGTATGGGAGCTTCGGATTCGAACAGTGGGAACTACAATTAAGAAAAAAAAACACAAAAAAAAAAACTCCTGTGTTTACTATGCACATAAGTCATATCATAATGTGTTTGTACCGACAACTGAAAACAACTAGTGATATGCCACGCACTCGCACACACACACACACACACACACACACACA
The DNA here is from genome assembly GCF_041734735.1 of Babylonia areolata. Lineage (NCBI taxonomy): Eukaryota > Metazoa > Mollusca > Gastropoda > Neogastropoda > Buccinidae > Babylonia > Babylonia areolata. The sequence goes on along the minus strand of NC_134884.1, from coordinate 34,740,879 downwards.
CACTGACGCACACACACACACACACACACACACACACACACACACTGACTGACTGAAACCATTTATTGTCAGATTAACTGTTTGTTGTACTGACAAACACACACACACACACACACACACACACACACACTGACGCACACACACACACACACACTGACGCACACACACACACACACACACACACACACACACCCCAACACCACCACCACACACACACACACAATCAAACTGCCTTGATGTGACGACCAAAAGGCACATCAACAACCTGGTCAGCTGACCAAGTGTGCGGCTGGGAACGCCCCTCGGTACAGACTGCTTCGGTCGCGCGCCGGCTGAGTTCGTGAACTTAGAGAGAGAGAGAGAGAGAGAGAACTGTTTCTTCGTTCACAAGGCGGACTTGTGCCCATAGACGGCGACCACAGGGTCTCACACAGAACTCCCTTCACTTCTCAAGTGTGTACGTTCCTTCCTTTCCCTCTTCCTTCACCGGAAAATCGTCACCCCAGAGGATCAACTGCTACACGTCGTGTTTGTCGTCTGCTAAACACCCACAAGCCGCTTACGTCAGCGCTGTCGTCTGCCGCCGGTGACAAGCAGAAGAGACTGCTAGAGGAGAGACCGTTGAACCGGTGTCGGTGTTGGAAGAAGTGTCAAAACTCCACCCACCAACACGGAGCTTTGAGCAGAATAGGCTCCTGTTTTATAGCCTTGCCGCGAGACCAACAGTGAGATAAATCCACCGTTTTTTAACGCCGGTTTCCGACCAGTTTCAAGGGTTTTTCATCCATCCAGTCCACCATGATTCAAAAGACCGAAATATGCGAAGCTTTCGAAGATGTTAGAGACGACAGCACCCCAACGACCTGGTGAGTGAACTATATATTTTTTTTTTTTAAATGTCTGTTTAATGTATGATTTGTCGCTGTGGTGTGTTTTGTTGTTCTGATTTTGTTATATTTTCGTATATGAACCATGTTCATAGTCGGTATGTCGTTGAGTACTTTATTCGTTGTTCTTTGTTCACATGGCTTCTGTTGAGAGAGAGAGAGAGAGAGAGAGAGAGAGAGAGAAGTTGCAAGAATTTGAGGACACGAATTGTCATCGTGTGTAGTTGAAAGAGGGAGAGGCAGAGACTGACAGACAGAGAGACAGAGTGAGAGAGAGAGAGGGGGAGAGAGAGAGAGAATTTTTAGGCTGTAATGATCATCAGCTGTGTAGTTCAGTCCCACTGGGAACTGATATATAAATACATGTATGTCTTTGCAGACCAGCCTGTAATAACATTTAATTGATCGCCACAACACAGGATGTGTCGCTTGGGGTTTCCGCCCCATACCCGTACCCGCCCATTTTGGCACGGTTTCTCTGTCTGTGTCTCTCTCTGTCTGTCTCTCTCTGTCTGTCTGTCTCTCTCTCCCTCTGTGTGAGTGTGTGTGTGTGTGTGTGTGTGTGTGTGTGTGTGTGTACGCTGGCCCGCAACTTACACCGCATCGCACCAGTCGACTGTCTCTGTGTGTCGTTCACAGTCTTTCTGAGTCTGTCTGCCCCACACACCCCCAACATTTCTTCTCTTCTCATTCTCTTCAACTCACCTTAAGGGCGTGAAGCCGATAGGTCGTTAAACTCAACTCTACCTCTTCAGCTCCTCTCTTTTCTGTATCTCTCCTCAAGGTCCACCCCCCCCCCCCCTCCCTTCCCACCCCTTCTCTCTTTTTGTTAAATCCAATCGAACTTTTTTCGTTCGCTAGGTGTACGTTATCGAAAAATAAACAAAATTATTGGAACTTGACGAAATGTGAATGACTTAGTGTGTATATGATTGATTTTGTTGTATTGTGTTTATAATGTTCACATAACGAGGCAGTGACAAGTTTTACCAGTGGCTTGTGTGTGTGTGTGAGTGTGTGTGTGTGTGTGGGCGCGCGTGCGAGCGCACATCACCATGCTCCCACTGCAGTCACAGAGTAGCTTATTGTGCATTTATAGCTGATAAGGAAAAACCCACCAGATACATCGTCACAACCTTTCATTGAACTGTGCAATGTGTTGATGACTAATCCAGCGGCGTACAGGCATTGTGATTAAAACAACAACAACAACAGTTTCTTGGACCATGAAAGTAAAGTAAGAGCATTAGTTATAATCCGCTGGCAAATTTCTGAAGAAAGAGTGTCGCGGTGAATAGTAATGTATTTGCGGTGAATAGTAATGATTGAAAGGACCACGTGTGTGCCTGAAGTGCATACATTTAGCGACAAGAGTTATTCACAGGGGACTTTCACTGTGAACTTCACATCATGTTGTGGAAATCGAAACCGAAGTTTGATCTTGACTTAAATTTTACTCATTGTCTCCGATATGTTCAGAATGTATAGGTGTTGTAAACAGTTTTTGAGACCACCATCACCACCACCACCAACAACAAAAGCCTTCATAATTCGGTGCTGTATTTGTTAGACTACACTGTTAAGAGAACCACACAACACAAATGCATTCATTCGAGTGTAAAATTTTCTTTCCAACTATCGGGGTAATGGGATTGAAACGTTCTCTCTTTCATTTGCCTAACCCCCTTTGAAATTTAGTACTGTCGATGTTGTGTGAAGAGGTTCTCAATTGTCATACTTCAAAACCCCTTCAACGAAGTCGGCTTAACCAGGCCTTGCAAAGCACTCCGTTACCAACGAGCCAGACATTCTTTGAAAAGAATTTCACTGTACGTTCGATCGGTATATTGCTTCGAGCACTGAAAAGAAAAACTGCATATCGGTGAGTCGCCCACAAGGGGCAATGAATCCGAAATGAGATGAATATCTTCATCGATGTATATATATAGGCTGCTGTGTCGAAATCTCTTCTTAACACATTCGTTGTACCTGTACAAAACAAATTGTAACGATATTTTATTTAAGTGGTAACATTTTTCAGTCTGGCTCTATAGATTGTATAAAACTACACAAGTACATTATAATGTAGGTTATCGTCTGGGTTGATCTTTTGTATGCTTGAGTCATCATCGTCACTTTTATCTGTTATCTCTGTCAGTGTCACTGTGTGCCTCATCATTATGCCCTCCTTCCCCAGCAACAGCTCTAATCTGATATCTGTACAATTATTAAAAAAAATATATATATATAATTCAAAATGATAGGAGCTAGTGTTGTTTACTGCACGACCTTGTTGTTACGCGCGCGCGCGCGTTTGTGTGTGTGTGTGTGTGTGTGTGTGTGTGTGTGTGTGTGACAGGAAGCATATAGCCTTCCCACGTAGTCAAACTGGACACACACACACACACACACACACACACACACACACACATTAAAACAAAAAATCAACTGTCACATGGCACATCATGGCTTATTCGCGAAGGCAGTGCATGCTCATTTATACACACGCGCGCGCGAGACTGACATTTAAGTGGTTACACACACACACACACACACACACACACACACACACATATATATATATATATATATATATATATATATATATATATATATATATAATTATTTCCATGTCGTCAAACTGTCACATCCGGCTCTCTAGTCAATGTCTTACAGACCGTGACCAGCCATTTGTTTTTTTGAAGTGCTTGTCAGGGACTTTTCAATACAGTGACGTTTTGCATGTATGACAGTCACTGAGTCAGTCGTGTCCGACTCTGATCATCAGAACAGCAGAAGAGGCAACTGCTGTCCCAACTATCTGGGCTAGACTTTGATCATAGTGGGGAGGGTCTTGCCCTGGTTACACCCCCACTCTCTCGGCCAAGAGGGGTTTTAGGACAGTCGGCATTGGGATGGTTCCCAAAGGCCAACTACCCCCCAAGGCTGCAGCACTAAGAGCCAATGCAATCTTGCCTCCTAGTCTGAGTCATAGTCCTTCACAAAAGACTAAGCTGTAAATAGCTTCCCATTGCAATGGAGAAACCATTGATCATACAGCTCTCACTTTGCTGTTGGCCGAAATGTCAGCTCATTTCAGTCTGATTGAAACCGAGCGTTGGGCATAAGGTCTTGCATACATGCATATTCATGTATAAATGTACGCCTGCACGCGGATGCACCCGTCAGTGGCGAGCGAGCACTCGCTGTCTTGTCCTTTGGCGCTTCGTTTAGTTTGCGTGTATGTGTCGAGCGTTTGTTAACGAGGGCTGATGAGTGTGAGAGTATTATTTCATCGTGGAGTTCCGTGACAGTCCAAAGCTGTCGATCCGGTGAAAATGCTTGGCTGAAGTGTTTGCTTTGGTGGCGAGTTGGCTGGCTGTCCTGCTTGCACAGAACCAGCTGTCCCGTCTGGAGTTGTCCTTTAAGTTTACATTTCGCCTTCCGTCATAGCCTCCCTCCCCCTTCTCCTTTCCGTATTGTCTTTTTCAGTGTCTGTTCCGCCTCTCATTCCCTCTCTCGGCTTCTGCCTGCCCGTCGTCTCGCATTCTGTCCGTCTCAATCTCTGTCAGTCTGTCTGTCTGTCTATGTCTCTCTTTCTTTTTGTCTGTCTGTCTGTGTCTCTCTCTGTCTTTCTGTCTGTCTGTCTGTCTGTCTGTCTCTCTCTCTCTCTCTCTCTCTCTCTCTCTCTGTCTCTGTCTCTGCCTTTCTGTCTGCCTGTCTCTGTCAACCTACCTCCCTCTCGGCCTCACTCACCCTCTTCCTCTCTCATGCTCTCTTGTGTCAAAAAATTGAATTCATGACTGTTTGTATACGGGGTGGAGGTGGGGGTGGCGGTCGTTTAAGGGAGCGGATGAAATTCTCTCTGTCTGTCATTCTCTCTTTCTCGTTCCCTCCCACCCCACCCCTCTCTCTTTCACACGCACACCGCCACGATCCTTTTCAACCCAACAACTAAGGCGAATAATTCCAAACGAGCTTGATTATGGCATGCATCTATAGATTTGTAGACAGTAGATAAAAGGCTGTGAAACAAGAAAGCCCATGGATAGATCTAAGTTACCATTGTTCCGTTACGCAACTCACGCCCACTCTTTCCACGACCGGTGGATACAATGCTGTCTTGAGACTCGTTAGTCAGTCACTCTCTGCTGGCCGATCGGTGTCAGTTGAAGCAGTCCAGAGATGCACGCTCATTAATATTCATCTCCTGACTCTTCGCGTGAAAGATTAATTATTATGGAAATAGCGAATTTCAATTTTAAAAAAAGAAAGAAAATTGAGGAAAACGGCTGAGTTTTGCATGAGCCAAACAATAACTGGAACGTGAGCGATTAAAAAAAATTAAAACAAACAAAGAAACAAAAAAAACAACTCATACATTGTTGCTTATAAGTCATTTTGGTGTTTTTAATAGTTAATTTCATTGAGATTCCAAGTGAACTTTATTAAACTGAGTCGAAATTACGAGCACCATGCAGCATTGGTAGAAGTAGGTGCAGTTGAAGAAAAGAACAACAACAACAAAAAAGAACTAAGTACTTGTAGTAACCGCACCAGCAGCAGTCGAAATAATGGCGACAGTTGCTGCAGCAGTGGTGTCATTTCTGTTGATAGAAGAAAAAGCACTAACAACAACAGCGACAGAAGCAGAACTATTGTTAGTAGTTGCTGCTGCAGAAACAGGAGCAGTGATAGTAGTAGTGATAGCAGTGTTGGTGATAGTTGAATTCGTGGTTGTGGTAGTGGTAGTAGTAGTGATAGTAGCAATGCATGTGTGTCGTCGTCGTAGTTGTACTGGTAGTAGTGGTGCATGTGTGTGTATCGTCGTCATCATCATAGTAGTAGCAGTAGGTGTAATATATATATATATATAAATATATATATATATATATATACACACGTGTATTAGTAGTACACCGAATAAGTGTTGTAACAGCATCAGCGGTATATTCAGTGAATTGTAATTTCCCTTGACAATTAACCGAAGGAAGATCAACACATGTATACACGTGTAGAACAATAGCGAGGAAATGTTTAATATATTTCTCATTAATTACACGCAAACGTTCAGGGCCACCAATTTGACTTCCGTGAACGTAATTGAGTGACATGGACAGCTGACTCTGCAGCGAGGTCAGAATATATTCATGACTGATATTGTTAATCAATAAAAAAGGTGAATAAATTGAATTAGTACACGTTGGAAGGGGTGGGAGGTATGTTTGACGGGTTTTATGTAGACTGAGTGTCAGGAGACGTGTGTCACCTGAGGCAATAATCATCATGATTGGCACAGCTGCAACAGGTGTGGCGGGAACTGATGTAATTATGCTGACTTCGGTTTTTGTTGTCAGCCTCTCTCTGTCTGTCTGTCTGTCTCTGTCTGTCTGTCTGTCTGTCTGTCTGTCTCTCTCACTTTCTGTGTGTGTGTGTGTGTGTGTGTGTGTGTGTGTGTGTGTGTGTGTGTGTGTCCATTTCTCTCTTAGTCTCTTTCTGTCTTCCCTAGCTCACTGTGTCACAGTGTGTGAAGGTGATAATCGTTTGTTTTTTTTATGTGGTTACGGTAGTAGCATGTGTGTGTGTGTGTGTGTGTGTGTGTGTGTGTGTGTGTGTTTCTCTTTTCTCTGTTTGTTTGCCGATGTCTGTCATCTTTGAAAATGGCCTCTTTGCGTTCGACTTGACAATAGGCAGTATGATTCGGTCGGTTTTTTTTTGGTTTTTTTGTTTCCCGTGCATGAGAAACAGGAGAGATACGACGAAAGGTCTGCCTGTTCATTCAAGCAAACATTCGGACATTTGGTAAAAGATGGAGAGATAGGCTTTTACGAACCAGGTAACAGTCAGATAAGAGATACTGATGACTGTCATACCTGGATGAATTCTTTGACCATCCTCTTTCATGGAATTCGCACATTAGTCTTTTTGTGTTTTGCTCTCTCTCTCTCTCTCTCTCTCTCTCTCTCTCTCTCTCTCTCTCTCTCTCTCTCGTGTGTGTGTGTGTGTGTGTGTGTATGTGTGTGTGTTTTGTGGCCATAATTCCTTTTGTTTGTTTTTTTATTTGTGTGTTTTTGTTCCTTCACTCCTTCCTTCGATGTTTCTTTTGAATGTTTTGGTAGCTGGGGGAGTAAACGTTCGTTCCATTATCGCAGTTGTAACTTTTAATACCCTTGGATCTTCTTGTCTTTGACAGATTGGGGATACTGGAAAGGAACTGAAAAAACAACAACAAAACTTCTAACAAACAAGGTGAATGTCAGAACAAAACAAAATTATGATCTGCTTAGCCAGAGAAACAATGAAAAAAATGTAAGTTGCAGCAATTTTTTTCAAACCCGAATTTATTTATATCTGTTCTTTGTTTTGTCGAAAAAGGGAATCGAATTAAACTTCTCTCTCTCTCTCTCTCTCTCTCTCTCTCTCTCTCTCCACAACCCCCACCCCCCGTCTTTCTTTCCCCCCCTTGTCCGACTCTCTCGTTCTCTTTTCTCTCCTCTAATTTTTATTTTTTCTTCTTTTTCTCTTGTTCCTGACCCTCCCCCCTCATCCTCTCCCCCCCACGTCCTCCCCCCACCCCAATTGTCTCCTACGCGCTCGGGGTGTAGACTTAATAGTTGCATTGGTTATATCTTGTCTTCAGACTTGAATTTCTTTTATCTGCCCCTTGATTGGTCGGGAGAAGGACTGAGCTGATGAAAAGAAGAGTGTTTAAAAACTCACCCCTCCTGTCCCGCTCCTTCTCTGTATTATGTATGGCTGGGGTGGGAACAATAGAACTTTTGTTTCCCTCAGGGATGTAAACTTTAGTTGCAATGATTATAACTTACTTTTCAAACTTGGATTACTTTGGATCTGTTATTTGATAAATGTCGGGAAAGGGTATTTTTAAACTTCTAATAAACATGAATATGTCGAAAACACCAACAACAAACCCCAGTGTGGAATCTGAATGCTTCGAGGAGACACAATTTTATACGTGCGTGTTCTCGGGACTCTAGCCTTCATGGCAGTGATTGTATCGTATTTTTTTTAATTTTATTTTTTCTTGAATCTATCCTCTGCTGTATGAGCAAAGGACCTACGATAAGAAACTTGTGGTCATGGATGTGTCAAACAACAATAACCTTTATCCTGTATGTCTGGGGCTCTGAAACTGTCACACGAAAGCAGGAAAGGGGGATACAATTGGGCAATTGACCATGCAGAGAAACGCACATATTCAGCCAGACAATAGAATGGAATGTATTACGCACGTATGAGTAATTGATAGATATATAGATCAACAGAAGATGAGTCAGTGAATACGTAATTCGGTCCGGATCCTCAGTTTCCAGAAAAGCAATAGGGGTGGGGTGGGGGTGGGGGTGGGGGGTAAGAAAAGAAAAATGAGGAGCTTACAAGTTGGAGCAGAAACTGTTAACAATGATGTACTGCGCTCGGGGGTGCAAACCTTTTTGTTGCAGAGATCATGGGTCGTAATCAGGGGGCGGGGCGTAAACGGAAACGTCCGGACTAAACGTGCTGTCCGAGACAATCCATCGAAAGTAGGTATTCATGGCGGAAGACTTTGACGAAGTCCGAGTCTTTACGCAGACTAAAACGGCTGAAATTTAGTCCAGCGATTTTGCTAGACTACACTCCGTACGCCCAGACTTTGTTAAAGACAAACCGCAACGCACGTTTAATTATAGAGTACTTCAGTCAACTAGAATGCACTTTCTAGAAGTGTGTGATGATGATGAGGAAGATGATGATGATGATGATGGTGGTGGTAATAATAATAATAATGATAATGATAATAATGATAACAGTTTATTTCGATTGTGCCTTTCATTATGATACAACAAAAAGAAACATGTTTAATCAAGATTATAATCACACACACACACACACACACACACACACACACACACACACACAGTGTGCTTCAAAACATAACAACCACATGCATGCCGCACGATCGCGCGTGTTAGTGATGCCATATGGACGTTGTAAACCAACGAACAGACAAAACGTAAATTTCACTCCGTGCAGCAGCTGACAAGCATGCTTATTTGGGAACTTATTCGGGAAAATCCCTTTCTAAAAAAGAACGAAGGCGTTGTCAAGGACAAATTTTGAGGTCCAGTCGTTCGTTGTCAGACCTTCACGCCCGCCCCATGAATACTGACTTAGCTGTGGCAAAAGTTTTGACGTTCAAAGTCCAGATCGATGATTTGCTTTTCGCCCGACGTACGCAAGTCAGTCCACATGAATACAGCCCCAGATATCGTACATATTTGTGTGGGCTCTCCAACCTGTTACTTGCCCACTTTTGAAAGAGAATGAATGAATAAATAGATTATACATATGTACTGATGTGTCGTAGTTTTCAAACTTTAAGAACTTTGAATTCCCTACTTTGCAAATATGTTCCTCGACAAATCAGCAAAGGAACTGAAATTATCCAGTGAACAGGGTTATTTATAGTAAGGACCGGTAAGAGGTAGAGTAAATGAATCTTGGTAAAAGTCGATTTACGTGGGATAAAAGAGGCAGGACCACTGTCTTGGGATCGATACTGTCGCGGTATGTAAATGACTGCATGCCCAATTGTGTTACCTTCTCCCCCTGGTCTCCCGTCTCCCCAGTCCGTGGGGAAAGAACGCGAGGGTGTGCTGGAATGTGCGAGGTAATAAATAACTGTCCAGTTTTACACTGGGTCGATTTCCGTCTCCCGTCAAGTTAGAGTAGAAAAGAGGTTAATTTGAGTTGGAGAGGAGAGCTGTGGTGGACGGATAGAACTCTCGCTCTCTCTCTCTCTCTCTCCTCTGTGTGTGTGTGTGTGTGTGTGTGTGTGTGTGTGTGTACCTATAGAAGATTAATCACTCGGGGTTTGTGTGACCTTTTAAGTTGTATCCCGTGTCCGCGTCCAGCCGTACAGGGTTAGTGTGGGGTCAGGTGCTTGTTTAAATTATACGACGTCTTGTCCTTCCTTTCGTTTGCTATTCTTCTTCTATTCCCATCACTGCAAGTCTTTCTCTCCCCTTTTTCTCTCACCCCCCCCCTCTCTCTCTCTCTGTGTCTGTGTCTCTATTCTTTGCTGTGTGTGTGTGTGTGTGTGTGTGTGTGTGTGTGTGTGTGTGTGTGTGTGTGTGTGTGTGCCCGCACGTGTGAATATGTGTTGACATTGTATGTGTTTGTGTGTGATATATCGGGCGTGTGTTGATTGTGTTGTTTGTTTGTGTGTGTGTGTGTGTGTGTGTGTGTGTGTGAGAGAGAGAGAGAGAGAGAGAGAGAGAGAGAGAGAGAAGTCCATACTCATTTCTAAGGAATGTGGATACCTTTCATTTGAAGACCAACAAATAGACTATGCCTTTAAAGTTAAGATGTCAGGCCGGTCATTGTCCCCGCTAACTTTTTAAAAAAGATTATTTTATTTTATTTTTATACTAATTTATCCTTTTTTAATTTTATTCTTTTTTTTAAACTCCTCCCCCCAAACACAAATTATATATATATATATACAGTATATATGAGATAAAAAAAATAAAAGAAAGGAGTCAGGTGAACCCACCTCACAAAGACACACCTGTATAAAGAAAACATTCCGCCGGCAGTGTCGGTCTAATTCTTTTGAAAGTCGAGTTCGCTGTGTGACTCAGTCTCAGCCCTGGCTGACCCGGACGGCACTCCCACAGAGCCCTGGCCCCAGTGTATCAGTATCGAGGCGGTGACACGCGGGGTTTTCAATTTAGATTCTCGCCAGGTGCTCTGCAGGTATTTAGGAGGTGTGTTTTGTATGAGTGGTGATGTTAGCTGTCTGAAAAGTTCTGCGATGTTTGCAAAAAATTCGCATCGTGGAAAAATAATTGTCTTTGTGTTGTGTGTCTCTGTGTCACTTTGAGCAGCCCCACTCTCTTTCTCTCTGTGTGTATGATAACGCGGAGGTCGTGGGTTCGTCCCCCATGTGGGCCACGCGAGTTTTCTCAAGGCCTGAGTAAGCGCGTTGGGTTACGCTGCTGGTCAGGCATCTGCTTGGCAGATGTGGTGTAGCGTATATGGATTTGTCCGAACGCAGTGACGCCTCCTTGAGCTACTGAAACTGAAACTGAAACTGTGTGTATGTGTCTTGCTGGCTGCCTCTGCATGTCTGTCTGTGTCTCTGTGTCTCGCCTTCTGTGCTTCCACCCATCCCCGATTCTTCTTCTACTACTACTACTACTTCTTCTTCGTCTTCTCCTTCTTCTTCTTCTCTCGCTCTATCTCCGGCTGTCTTTGTCTCTCTCTTTTCCATTCCCATCAACAATTCAGATCACTTGGCTGTACTCGCAGTGTTTTATGTGTGGGGCAGATCTTGTAATCTTCACAGAGAGAGAGAGATGAACGGAACTGTCCAAGAGTCTATCAAAAATCTGCTGCTCTGTCTCTATAGTCAGCTTGTTCATCGACAGAACAGATCAGGTATTCTTTTCCAAGTTGTTTTAGGCCACCCTGTTTTTTCTTTCAAAATTAGTTTCTTTAACTATAATCAATTCGTGTAATAATGGAAGGGTTGTGAGGGACACATGGTATACATTAATTGTGTTGACACTCGTCTGTGTGCTATTAAGCAGTAATGGACACAAACGCTTACAACGAGACCGTGCAAAATGTCCAAATAATTGTAAGTGCCAGATTTCAACCATCTGATCATCTCCGAGAGGATTGCATACACACACACACACACACACACACACACACACACACACACACACACACACACAAACAAACAAACAAACAACAAACAAAAACAAAAAAACAAAAAAAAACAACCAAACAACAAACAAAAAACCGAGAGAGAGAGAGAGAGTGTGTGTGTGTGTGTCTGTGTGCATGTGTGTGTGCATGTGTGTGTGTGAGTGCATACAAAATGTACGAAAGCGCGCACGTTCTTAAGAAAAAAAAGGGGGAGGAAGTGTGTGTGTGGGGGGGGGGGGGGGGGGGGGGGGGGGGGGGGGGGGGGGGGGGGGGGGGGGGGGAGGTTGCCGTAAAAAATGCGAACGTGATACATGTTCCAGGCACTGTCACAGTAGTGCAAACTGCTTCCTCTTTATTCGTCTGACAGCGTGTGATTTTCCCGTCACTGTCACAACACAGAAAGATCTTTAAAAAAAATTAAAAAAAGAATAAATAAAAAGCCTAAGGGGGAAGTGTGAAGCTCAAAGGGGAGGAAAGAATCAGATTTTTTTTAAACGTTTAACGGCTTGGTGAAGTGAACCAGTTCATTGCATTTATTAACACACACACACACACACACACACACACACACACACATATATATATATATATATATATATATATATATATATATATATACACACGAACGCACTCACGCGCGCGCACTGGCAAAAGAAACAAATACAAACACAAACCAGGGTTCGAATCTTACCTGATCCAGTTCATCGTTGAGTATGATTCTTTTTAAAGGGTGGTTAGGGTCTGTTCTGAACTGTGCATGATGAACCTTATCACACCCCTTTTTTTTTCAAAACCGGCGACAAAAACCCAGGGATTGAAAGGTCCTTTTTTTCTTTCTTATTTTCAGCTGTGTACGGCGAATCTTATGCTACCATTTCAATGCGCTGGTCAACATAGGTGCTCGTTGTAAATCTTCTAGCCTGTGTTGACAGGTAAATATTGATCCTCACACACACATAATATTTTGAATTGAATTGAATTGAATTTCATGAAGATCTCGACCTCTCAGAAAATCAAGCTTATCAGTATCAGTATCAGTATCAGTAGCTCAAGGAGGCGTCACTGCGTTCGGACAAATCCATATACGCTACACCACATCTGCAAAACAGTTGCCTGACCAGCAGCGTAACCCAACGCGCTTAGTCAGGCCTTGAGAAAAACACTGACAAAGATACCAGAAAAAAAAACAGACGAAAATGAACAAACACGAACACAGGCAAATGGGAACTCAAGCTTAGAACTAGGCAACGAAAGTCGATAGACCCACATTGAAGCACGAGAGAACTGTACGAGAACTTTTGAAATCCGGCCCTTTAGGGATTTTATGGTTTACTAACGACTGTGTCGTAACAGGAACGCAAAATCCCCGTGTGATTTACAGGCCAAAAGGGTGTCAGCTTTTAGCGACAATAACGATCGTGTCCCTTTGCGTTTTATCACTCAGTGAAACGTGTGAGTTGACTACGTAGGCCTACTCGCTGAGTCTTAATGTTGCTCTCTCTCTCTCTCTCTCTCTGTGTTGCTATACTCGGGCGCGCTTATTTCGCATTTACCAGCACTCAATTCAAACCGCACACACGGTTGTACAAGTTATGTGTGTCCTGTCACGCGCACTTGCTCACATTATTACTGATGTAGATCTATGCTCACACACAGGCATACACACGTGGTTATGCGTGCAGAAGCACATGCACACGCAGTTGAACACACACAAAAGGAAAGAAAATGACCAACCGTATGTTTCTCTCTCTCTCTCTCTCTCTCTCTCTCTCTCTCTCTCTCTCTCTCTCTCTCTCCTCTCTCTCATTTCCTGTTTTAATGAAACATTCAGTAGATGCCATTATCAGTTTTAGTTGACTGAGGGCAGTGGTCTGTCAGGAAAACGGTATGGACATGGTTCACACAGACATTTCCCGTTTATACCAATGCTTACCCTATTTCTCTGCTTGTGTCTGTGTCTCTGCCTGTGTCTGTCTGTCTCTCTTTCTGTCAGTATAGCTCTGTGCCTCTGTCTCTCATTGTTTGTCTCTTACGTTATTCTTATTCATTCGATCATACTTTTCCATCGACATTCTCTCTCTCTCTCTCTCTCTCTCTCTCTCTCTCTCTCTCTCTCTCTCTCTCTCTCTCTCTCTCCGCACCCAGTCCCTTACCCACACACCACCATCTGTTTCTCTGTCTCTGCAGTCTGTATCTCTGTCTGTCTCTCTGTATGTATGTATCTCTGTCGGTCTCTCTGTATGTCTGTCTCTCCCCTCCCCCCTCCCCCCTCCAACCCCCACCCCCCACTTTCTCTCTCCAAGTCCCAAGCACGCCCAATTTGATCTTGGCGAACAGACCAGGACGTACCTTTTTTTTTCCTGGTAACAGTTTGGCAAGTGTTCTTTGTGACGACTGGAAAATAACCACGTGGGGTGAGTGGACAGCCATCTGATTCTGAATGAGTCATGGACATCCCCCAACATACCCCCCACCTCGTCCCCCACCACTCATGACCTTCCCCTCTGAATCCCCCCCCCCCCCCCTCCCTGCAACATACTTTCCCACTGCCCCTCCTGTCCGCCTCCCACAGACACACGTTCCAGTTTTCGGTAATAACGGCACGAGACACGTGCATGTGACGGTCAGGTGAGTCACGGAGACAGATAGGTAAGGTGGGCGTTAGTGGTGAAAAGATCACTAGTCTGTGTTGTCACCCCGTTTCTCCCACAACGCGTTCTGTGTGCGGTGCAGTGCCGCTTCGTTGTACTGCTTCTGTGGTATAATGTAGTCGGGGTGGGATGTATTTTAAACTGTAGCGACAGCAGTGTGGATTGTAAACGAAGAATTTGAATACGCACACGCGGCACACTTGGGCGCGCATGCAAACACACACAGGTACACACAGACGCACGCACACAGACACAGACAGACACACACACACACACACACACACACACACACACACACACACACACACACACACACACACACACACACACACACAAAGAGCACTGATAACTTAATTTTCGTCCATCAGAAATGTAATCATTGACTTTTTCATAACCCCCTTAAATTAAACCATCCACTCTCGCAATTTTAATTCGTTCATTCTGAAAGTAACCACAGCCTTTATTTTCTTCATTCATTGCTATGTTCAAATTTTAACCACGGGTTCTTCTTCTTTTTGTGTCTGCTGGGATTCAACCTAGGCTGAACACCCCACGGACGTCTGAATATTTATAAGTCAGTGAGGACAACCACTGCCTCAGAGTTTTCAGAGTTTCAGAGTTTGTTTATTCCCATGAACTCTTTTGAGTCACAGAGAAACAAGGAAACATGACAATAACGGGATGACGGCCACAGAGGAAGAGCGAAGATAATTTAAAAAGAAGAAACAAAAGGGGGGATAATACAAATGGGGGGTGGGGGGGGGATAAAATGAAATAAAAGGCCAAATGTAATCAGTCTGGTACAATGCAATAGGAATAGACAAATGCACAGATCACAACTTAGATTTACAATACGGCTCTGTATCTGACTAGTTGAGCCTGAACTGGGAACTGGGGGGTTAGTTGGAGCATAGCATTAATAATGACATGGTGTAACAAAATAAAATACACAATAATTTGCATGTTATTTTAGCACCTATTTGCCAGTAATACTCAGCTACATAACTCATACTAACTGCCGACAACACTGTTCCCATCTCTCCCTCACGGCCGTATACCGTTACTTTTAAGTCGGTGCTCTCATTTAGCGGGCAGTACCGATCGTTGACCCTTTCCGTGCGTGTCTGTGAGTTTGTTCGGGTGTGTCAGAAACTGGCCTTTGTGAAGAGGGCCACCGTCACAATCTGGCTATTTTCGTGTGTTCAGTTTTTTAAGGGAAGAGAGAGAGAGAAAGAGAGAGAGAGAGAGAGAGAGTGTGTGTGTGTGTGTGTGTGTGATTCATGCAATGTTTTTGGGCCTGGAGGCCGTTTTTTTTTTAAATTTTATTAAAAATTTTTTTTTTTTTACCACCCACTTGAGGTTTGGTTTCCATGTTTCATCCTTGCCCCCGCCCATCCCCAAACCTTGTCTCGTCAGTGCTTGACGCAAAGTGAGGCCGTGTCCGGCCAGAAGTATGTGTACTCATGTATTTGGACTGCCTATAGCCTACACGTGTGCGTATTCTTGCGCTCGCTCACTTGCGCGCAAATGCACTCTCACACACGCACTTAGCGCGCGTGCACGCACACACACACACACACGCACACACATACACACACACACACACTCTCTCTCTCTCTCTCCCTCTCTCTCTCTCTCTCTCTCTCTCTGTTTCAGCCTCTGTCTGTCTGTCTGTCTGTCTGTCTGTCTCTCTCTCTCTCTCTCTCTCTCTCTCTCTCTCTCTCCCCCCCTCCCTGCCTCGTTCTCTCTAACTCTCACATTCATACACGACACACACAATATCGCTGACAGGTTCACATTCTCTTACTCTCTCTCTCGCTGACAGACGGACACACACACACACACACACACACACACACACACACACACACACACACACACACACACACACACCACACACACACATACACACACACTCACCAACCACACACGCGCGCGCGCACGCGCGCACACACGCGCACTCTCTCTCTCTCTCTCTCTCTCTCTTGCGCACACATTTGAGGCCGCACCACAGCTCAAACGTCACAGTCATTATCCTTGACCTCGTATACATGTACACAAAATATCGATCTCACTGTGCAAGCTGATCGAATTCAATCATCCCATTAGCGACGCGAGAGTGAACGTTGTGAATTATTAATCCGTCTGTGCCCATTGGTTAAGGGGGGTGAGGGGGGGGGGGGGTCATTCTAACACACCTGCGTAAATCTGCGTGTCTGTCTGTTTACTTCTCTGCCTGTTTCCTCGTTCTGTGTCTGTCTGTTCTTATATTTCTCTCTGTTATCCGTGGGCACACCCCTTGGCAAGGAGGCAGAGTCGTTTCATCGAGTACAGCTTTCGCTTGTGCATTCACATTTAAATACTCTGGCTCTGGCTCTGTCTCTGTCTCTCTCTCTGTCTCTGTCTGTCTGTCTGTCTGTCTGTCTCTCTCTCTCTCTCTCTCTCTCTCTCTCACTCTCTCTCTCTCTCTCTTGTGTGTGTATGTGTGCGTGCCTGAAATCTGATTGAATGACACAGAAAAAGAACGATGAGCGCCCAGTGGCAGCCGTCAGTCGGCTCTACCCAGGTAGGCAGCCTGTTGTGGAAATGATCCCAAATTTGTAAAGCGCTTAGAGCTTGGTCTCCGACCGAGGATAGGCGCTATATTTATAAGTATCCATATCATTCATCATTCATTCATTCGCTCGCTCTCTCTCTCTCTCTACCCCCCCCCC
>NC_134884.1:34711408-34713908 GCF_041734735.1 Babylonia areolata | reverse complement strand
TCCCCCCCCCCTTTTTTTTTCTTCTTTTTTATGTTAGCCTTGGTTGTAGTTTGTGCAGATCTTGACTTTGGACTGACTGCTCTGTTTGGTATAAATACAGGAGTTTATTCGAACAAAGACATCGACACAGACGGACACAACTATAGTAATTTAGAGAGAACAACAAAAAAACACAAGCTGAGAGTTTATTATAAATACGTTTATTGTTGTTGTTTTTCAGGTTATGCTTGAAATATGACGGGAATAACATAGTTCTCAAGGAGAAGGGTGACAACTATGATGATTTGCTCGAACAATTTGGAGGTGAGTATATAATTTTTATACTGGCCTATATATTGTCGTTGTGCCTTTGGGGTAGATATAAGCTACCAAAGGCGACAAGGTCTACGTTCGAATTATCAGCGATCTATGGCAGAATTATGAAAGGGAAGTTTGACGGTTGTGATTTCTTTTTAAAACTTTTTTTCTTTTTCTTCTTCTTTTTTCTTTTTTATATTAAAAAAAATCGGTCTGCCTTTGTCTTTCTCTCCATAGATACAATCATCTCTCTCTCTCTCTCTCTCTCTGTCTGTCTCTCTCTCTCTCTCTCTCTCTCACACACACACACACACACACACACACACACACACACACACACACACACACACACAGAGTCTCTGTGGTGTTTTGTGTTTGGGTGGGTGTGGGTGTTAGGGTGAGTCGCGTGCCTCAGATAAATCATGTCTCTTATTTCCCTTCCATTATCTTTGTGTGTAGGTCTACACGTACGTTGTGATTATGTATGAGAGCTGGTGTTGGTGTTTTCGCCTCTTTTTTTTTATTTATTGGAACGGAAATAAAAACGAAACAAAAAAGCCCCGTTTCGTCAAACAAGTAAAACTTTCAACTTGTTTCAAGTATACTTTTTTCCCGTATTTTTTCTTCTTCTTTTCCTAATTCTATTACCTATAGCTTTGTGTAGGCGAGGCGGAGGATGATTTTGTAAACTAAATTGCAAACGAATTAGACGACACTAACTGCGCACAACATATTAGTAATACATTATATCTAAATAAATCACATGCAGTCTACTCGGTGCGTCGAGGTCAAAAACGCTGGCCCATCTTTGACAGAGGTTCTGTAATGTGACAATTTGGGCAATGAGAAATTTCGCAGTAAGTTTAAAAGACGATTAATGTTGACACTCGTATTTCTCTGTCTCCACCCCCTTCTCTATTTTCTCCCTTCTCCCTGCTCTCTTCCAAACTCTCCAGATTGTTTGCAGTATTCTACAATAATAAGCAGTTACACAATCCACGCTTACTGGACCGCTGGAGAGTTCCGCGACCACCTTGGATCTTGCGCATCCTCATCAAATTTTCGTCATTGAAATCGCGTGCAGTCGACACAGACAATGACGAGCGCCATAGCCGAATGGTTAAAGCGTTGGACTTTCGATCTGAGGGTCCCGGGTTCGAATCACGGTGACGGCACCTGGTGGGTAAAGGGTGGAGATTTTTACGATCTCCCAGGTCAACATATGTGCAGACCTGCCAGTGCCTGAACCCCCTTCGTGTGTATACGCAAGCATAAGATCAAATACGCACGTTAAACATCCTGTAATCCATGTCAGCGTTCGGTGGGTTATGGAAACAAGAACATACCCAGCATGTACACCCCCGAAAACGGAGTATGGCTGCCTACATGTCTGGGTAAAAACGGTCATACACGTAAAAAGCCCACTCGCGTATATACGAGTGAACGTGGGAGTTGAAGCCCACGAACACAGAAGAAGAAGAAGAAGACACAGACAAAAAGCAGCAAGCATGTGCTGTCTTCCATATCTGCAGACAAAAAGCAGCAAGCATGTGCTGTCTTCCACATCTGCAGTTGATAGCCCCCATTGCTATGACCAAACACTGTACAATAACGTACCATTGTATGCACAACAAGAAGATTAAAAAAAAATATGAAGCAGAAAGTTGAAAAAACAAGCCTGCTGTTTCGCATGTTCTGCCTGTCTCAGTTGCCGCCTTTGTTGCTCGCAATTTTTGAGAACCAATCAGCTTCGAGAGCACAGATCATGTGACGCGTCTCTATAAGTGATGTAAGCACGGAATTCTCCACTGTCCTAATGGCCGTAAAAGGGTATGAGACCTTTATATTTTCACATTAAATCATTTTGTTATCATTGACATCATTCATACAAACGCAAATTGAGGTTATACAGGCACATCACAAGATCAACAGGACTTGCAAAGACGATCATGCAGGGCACTGTACAAGGAGGGAGAAGGAGAGGCGGACAGAAAAAGAGATGGGAAGACAACATCCCAGAATGGACAGGTCTGAGGCTGAGCGAGGTCCTTAGGGAAGCAGAAAACAGAGAAGGATGGAGGAAGGTGGTTCACAGGTTATCTGTGGTGCCCCAGACTAAGGGACAAGTGAAAAGTGAACCGAATTGCCAATACTAATAAGAATGACGACAATAAACATACTGTGTATGTGTTTCAGAGGATGA
>NC_134884.1:34676408-34706408 GCF_041734735.1 Babylonia areolata | reverse complement strand
TTAGGAAGATGGGTGAAAAAAACAAACAAACATAGAACAACGATAAATGTGGAATGTATAAGGTAAAACTTTTTTTTTTCAAATAGCATTTTCTTTTTTTCCTTTTATTAATTTTTTTCTTTGAAATATGATCATATTGATTGTTTCCCCACTAGCGCGTATCATCAAGCTGGTGAACTTTTTTTTTTTATAGTTAAATTACATCATTTTTGCTGTTGATTTACTTTTATTTAAAATCTATAATTACAATAGCTCTTTTGCTCCTCTGCTCCAATGAGCAATATACATGGAGTCTGACCAAACACTTGTAATGCCATCCATGAAGTGCAATACAAAAGTACATGCATTGGATACTCCCCTACCGAGAACATACAATGTATACTTTTGGCCAATATAAATTCTTTTTCATGCAATTGTTTGACATAAGCCATCGGGTAGTGCGTTCTCTTCAAAGGCTTTGAAGATTAGGGATTTTCTTTTCAAAATAAGAGGGGTGATTTCCAGTGAAAGGGGAATTTATTTTAGATTCTGAAAAAAAATTTCCATTCACATTGTCGTTTTCATTTGGCCCATATTTTATGGCTGCATTTTGTCATTGTTTAAATCCTCCTGACTGTTTTCACTGTTCTTTGTGAAATTTCCAAAAATATAAACAGGTAAACTTGATTAATGTATGACAAAGGGTTTACAGAGGTGCTGATATTTAATTCTGGGAATTATGATGATCTTTTTTTAAAAGTACAATTTGTTGCTGTTTCTTAAATCAACAGTGACTGTGTTGAACATCAAAACTGTGTGATCTGAAAGGTCACAGTCCCTGTCCATGCCTAGTTTTGTCTCAGATCAGTTCAGTTGTTTTTTTTAAATATTATAACACTGCATTATAGCATCAACTGGTTTAGCTTTGGAAGATCGATCATTTATCTCCTCCCAGTTGCTGTGGAGAACACATGGTGCAGACAACAATCACCAGTTAAGAAAATGTTGATTGGTCTGAAGCATGTCATTGATTTATATTAAATAAGTTAATGACATTGGCTACCAATACTTAAGTTTGTGAGATTGACTATTTGTCTGTCTGCTATTTGTCTGTCTGTTTCTTTTTTCTTTCTTTCTTTCTTTTTTCTTTCTTTTTTTTTTTAATGGCAGCTTTAGTTTGTAGTAGCAGGTTTAATTACATCTTAAAATGGCGAGCACAAGATAAGTGCACAGTGGAAGGGACATAACTCTGAAAAGATACGGTTTTCATTTTGCGCATCAGTATTTTTCAGCCAAAACATGTTCGCAGTTACTTCTAGTTTGCCTTAAAATGTAAGGGATGTGTGGTGTATTACAGAAGGTGGGAATCAGGTGAAAATGTATCATTGTTGGTGACATGTTTTTATCAACTTCAGTCTTGTCATGGGGTATTTTTACTGGTGTCATTTTCTTGAGAATGTTTTTGAGGATTATTTTTTAAGCTCCTTTCATTATCATAACTTTGTAGTTGTTAGTCATCTTTCTGTCTCTCTGTCTTATATATATATATATATATATATATATATATATATATATATATATATATGTATGTATGTATGTATGTATACATAGCCTTCATATTGAATATAATAAAAGTAAGGGTCTTACTTTGTGCACATCTTGAACTGACTTCAGAAAATGCAGTCCTCTCTCACATTAATAAATCTTTATGGTCTTGTTTCTAAGGAGCTGAATGAAAATGAATGCCATAAATCATTCCATTCTGCAGGAAATGTTGGGGAAAAGATTAAAACGAATATATGCAACCAGTATATTGTCCTCAGTAAAAATATTCTTAAGGCAGCCTCTAGTACCACTTTTCTATATTGATTTCCTTTTTTGTGTGCTTAAAATGACAAACAATCAGTAAGTTTCTGTATTTTTCTCAATGGCAGACTTGAAAGTTGATTGTTCATTTGGGTTTTTTTTGTGTTTTTTTTCTTTCCAAATGATGTGTAGTGAGGATCTTAAAGCTAGATAAATGCTCAAGACATCATCGTTCATCTTTTTTCTACTCATGACTATTATCTGTTTGCGAATGAGCAGTGCAATTGAGAGAACAAAATAAAATATTTTGTCATAATCCACCCATGTGTTTGTTGGCATGGAATTGTTTTGGCTGTTGCTGGCTTTGTATGTGAAGTGTGATTCTCTCTCTCTGTCTGTCTGTCTCTCTCTTAAATTCATCTGTGTATGTGGTGTGTGTGTGTGATTGATTGAGAGAGATAAACTGAGATATCACGGTTGGGGATAATCCAGATTAATTTGCAAGCAAGATTTGCCCAGCAATCATCTTGATGCTGATAAATATCCCTCCCTCCAAAGATTTTATTTCCATGCAAGAGTTTCCCTGATCTTGAGGAACCTGGTATACTCACACACACACACACACACACACACACGGAATGACAGATACACACATACATGCACAATCTTATGAAATGGTGTTGCTCAGAGAAAGGTAACTTTTCTACATACTCCTGTAGAAATGGTTTTATTCGTTAAGAAAGGTTGTTCCTTATTCATATTGTAGGATACGTTTCCCTTACAAAAAAAGGGGGCTGAATTGTACACACACACACACACATAATATCTCTCTCTGTTTCTCTCTCTCTCTGTATGCCTGTCTGTGTCACATACACACACACACACACACACACACACACACAGAGCGACTGAGGGGGGAAGAGAGAGAGACTTAGATGATAATAATAATAATAATGGTACTTATATAGCGCTGAATCTTGTGCATAAACAAATCTAAGCGCTTTCGCACCAGTCATTCTCACGCACGCATAACTCTAAAACTGGAGAAATTAAAGACAAGGAAGAGGCAGGGAAGGGAGGCTATTTTGGGAAGAGGTGGGTTTTAAGGCCAGACTTGAAAGAGCTGAGTGTGGAGACTTGACGAAGCGAAAGAGGAAGAGAGACAGACAGACATAGACAGAGAGACAAAGGGAGAGGAAGATTTCATGTCTGTGCTTCTTTGTTGTCTCGTTCGCACGAGTGATGACAAACAGTAGAACAATGATTATTGTTCGACTTGTGCTCTGAAATAAGGGAAAGAATTGCGTATGAAACAAGACTTACATATGTAAGAGTACTTTCCCTTCCTCAATTCGCGGATGATGATTCATTCAGCAGACGACCGTTCCTCCTCTGACATTAAAATGAATGCAGACGAAAAACAGGTAAATATCCAAACCTCATGGCTGAAAAAGTTTTATAGTTTTAGTCAAGATTCAGAAAGACTGAACATTATATTTTCTAACAATATTTTCTAACATGTACAGTCAGTCGTCAGTGGACTGAAGAGGGGAAGACGAGGGTAAAGTGTAAGGCTGATGCCTCCCCCCCCCCCCACCCCTCCGCCTCCACCACATCACTGTTTAGATTGATAAGTTACGTCATGAAGGGTGTTTATCACAACTTAGGAATATATCTGAATGAGGCAGTGATAGGTTACGTCATGAAGGAATATCACAACTTAGGATTATATCTGAATGAGGCAATGTTCAATCAGCGCTTGAATGTTATTTGTAGCCTGAAGAAGACAACACAGGCACATGAAATATAAATGAAAAGATAACTTTCAGTTTTAAACATTTTGTTGTTTCCGAATGATCTAAGTACATCCTGTAGGGCCACCTTGTTTATTGAAGGTCTAACTTATTCAAGGTATGGATAATTTCAGTTTCAGGAAGGAAGGTGGAAGAATGGTTAGGACACATATCTCCAAGTACAATATCCGTGAGAGTCTGGGTTCGATTCCCGCTCTCGCCCTGTCTCCCAAGTTTGACTGGAAAATCAAAGGCAGAGCGTCAAATCATTAGGATGAGACGATAAACCGAGGTCCCATGTGCAGCGGCACACACTTGGCGCACTGAAAAACAACAAGAAGCAAACAAAACAAAACAACTACAAAAACAAAACAACCCCCCCCCCCAAAAAAAAAAAAACAACAACAAAAAAACAAAAACAAACCCAAACAAAACAAAAAACAAAACAAAAAAAACAACAACAAAAAAGCCCACAGCAACAAAAGTGTTATCCTCTTGCAAGCGTTTGTAGAAGAAATCCAGTCTGATAGGTATAACCTACACAAATATATATGCATGTACCGAAGGCCTGACTAGGTTATGTTGCTGTCAAGCACATACCTAGCAAATGTGGTTTAGCGTATATGGATGTGTCCAAACGCAGTGACGCCTCCTTGTGAAACAGGAACTGAAGGTATGAACTCGGATAAGTCGTCTTTGTCTGGCATAAAACACGGAAAGAGCAACTTTCTGTAAAACCGTAACTTGAGTAAGACAACCGGTTAGTTTTTATCAACACACACACACACACACACACACACACACACACACACACACACATTATATATATATATATATATATATATATATATATATATATATATAATCATATTAGGCCCATGAGTGATAATTTACAAATTCCTTGTTTGCATTGCAATGATACATAATGCGTGTTGAACATTATTTGGTTATTTAATTTGATGTGTTGGTTCACATGTATTATATTCATTTGTTTTATCAGCAAATCTTAGTTGCTTCCACCTATGCATTTGTTGACTCCCAATCACTTCGAAAGTAATGTGACGTTTCTTGAACCGATGGAGAAAGGCAAGCCCTCGCTGCAGTCCAAGTCATAAATTCCAAGTTGATATGGAATCCCTTCTACTTTTGTAATCCATCATTGGTCCAGTGCATTATCATATCATATCATATTTTATCATAAATTATCGTATTAAGTGTCACGGATTTTAGGCTTTGTCAACCTTTTGCCTGATCAATCAGGACTTTTTTAAATTCTGTTTTTTTCATACTTTATATAAGAGTGCGCAATTACTAATGTTATGGCTAGCTTCCAATGGAGAAATTAACTTGGAATCCATAATCCTTCCAGTGTTTATCTAATGAAGTCTTAAAACTGTTAAGTGTTCCTGCAGTAACAATGTTGTTGGACAGATTTTTCCAGAAGTTAACAACCCTGTTTGTAAAAAAAGTGTGAAAAAATGTTTGATTTGGTGAATGTCTTCATTAGTTTTAGTGGGTGTCCCCTGGTATGATTACTGTCCTTTAGAGTGAAAAGGTTTTGTGTAGTGCTCTTATCATAAAAATCCTTATAGAATCTTATATGTCTCAATCATATCACCCCTTAACCTGCCATCACAGTTTGTTCGGTGCTGCAGTCTTGGTGTCGTTCTTTTATGTTGGTCGCTGTGGCAGAACCCGACCTTTTTGATCAGTTTCCAACTGGTTCACAGTCCATCGGTCATGCCAAAATTCTCCTTCTTTCTTTCTCCCACTCTCCTCACACACGCACACACACAACCACACAACGAAATCGCGACATTCAACAAAATGACGTCATGTCTGCGTCATGACATCCATGGCGGAAAAGAACGCATAATGAAAGTAAACGGGGATACTGACAGCGGCAGCTGCTCAGACAAAGACGAAACCCAGACCAAACAGCCACCTAAGAAAGTGAAGAAAACACGGCGTCGTTCTCGAAAAGGTAGGAATTTTTTTTCGTTTTCACGGTCGCCTCCGTGTCTTTATTTGTATAGTTTAAGGGTAAATTTGGAACGACCAGCCATTTCTGAGTGTGCATGAATGACCTTCGAAAAATTGATTACGCTAACTGAACCTACCGTCCAGGAAAACTGAAAGTCTGAGAGGAGACATGATTAGATATTGAACAAACTTGATTCATACGCATAATTTACCATTCGTGGAGTACTTGTCAATACTGTGATGAAACTAGAAATGGTGAAATTCGAAGCCTAACAATGAAGTGCATGGTACTACCTAAGAAGTAGTCTCCTAATATTAATTATACTTATTAGCCGCGAGTGCTGGTGAGTGATTATCTGATCGAGTGTCACTGCATTAGACTGCGATAAAAAATAAAAACAAAAGAACTATGCAGAACATATAACTTGCACAGCATTAATTTTGGCAATAGTATTGATACTGTATAATGCATTGATGCCGTCGACGCAGTTGTCACAACGGTTCTTTCTTATCGCCTTTGCAGTATCGATTCTGAAGGCCTGTGTGGGATTGTGAAAATCTGTCGCTAATTGTAGCACGTGCTTGTGCTGAAGGGATAGATAGATAGATAGATAGATAGATAGACGGATTGATTTGGGGGGAATAAGTTGGTAGCTAGATGGATGGATGGATAGACAGTAAGATAGACAGATAGGTATACATAGCACAGGCATATTGTTTGACGAATGTGGAATATAGCAGCAGTTGTGGTAGTTATGATGGTGGTTTGTCAGTGGTAGTGGTTGTAGCAGTAGTAGCAGCAAGAAGCAGGAGCTATAGTAATGGTGGTGGTGGTGGTAGTAGTAGTAGTGGTAGCAGTAGTAGCAGCAGCAGCAGCAGCCTAGTAGTAGAAGTAGAGACAGTAGTTTAGAGTAACGTCAGCTGATGTAAAGTCTGTAATTATAATCAAGGCGTTTCATTCCTTATCTGTATTTCTTGATCAACATATATCTCTTCCATGTGTGTTTGTGAAAACGTCGAGCGCGCGGTGTGTGTGTGTGTGTGCGCTATGTCTGACTTACTTGGCATTACAAAGCGCTTTGAGAGATTTGAAAGCGCAATACAAATATATTATTATCATCATTATTCTTAGTAGTAGTAGTAGTAGTAGTAGTATGATTATTATTGTTGTTGTTGTTATTGTGTGTGCTTAGTAATTATCATCCAGCTATCTACCTAGCTATCTCTCTGTCTGTGTACCTATCTCTTTCTGTCTGCCTACATGTCTGTGTCCACCTCTCACCCCACCCCATCTCTCTCTCTCTCACTCACACACACACACACTCTCTCTCTCTCTCTCCGTGCCCATCTTTCTTCTACTTCTCATGTGATTAGTGTTTTAATAACAAGAAAAAAAACCATGCTGTATGTGGTATTATTTTCGATGATTGCTTTGAACAGAGCAACACAACGAGAACGAGAGAGAGATATTCAAAGACCTCCTGCGTGATTCCACGTTCGTCGACTACTTCAATATTTTCCTCAACCTGCCAGTAAGCAGTTGTTGTTTCTGCTTTCATAACCTTTGAAGCATCTTTGGTTTGAACCCCCCCCCTTCCCCCCCCCCCCCCCCCCCCCCCCCCCCCAAAAAAAAAAAAAAAAAAAAAGAAAACAAAAAAACAAAACAAACAAAACAAACAAAAAACAACAACAAACAAACAAACAAAAAATCAACACGTTACTGAGGTTTGTTCGCAGTTTTTGTGGCTGGTTTATTCCTCATTGTTTCCTCTATGATATCTTTTTTTGACGCATCGTCTGTAAATGTTTGCGTTGTACTGTCATGTGCTTGTCGATTGTCTCGTGGAGGTGGCATCGCCACCGTCTACAGAGATATCTTGGAGTCTTCCCTCTCCTTCTCCCATAACCACACCTTTCCACATAATGCCTTCGAAATGCTAGAAGTCACTCTCAGTGTTCCCGGTCACTCAGTCATCTTCTGTTGTCTCTATCGTCCTCCTCCTAGTCGTAAAAATAACCTAACGTCTTCTCAGTTTCACGATGAGTTCCGAACACTACTTGATTACTACAACCTTCGTTCTGACAAACTTATTATCCTCGGAGATTTCAGTTTTCATTTCGACAACCAGACTTCCACTGATGTCAAACGCCTATGTCTATCTCTGTCCACTCATTCTCTCTCTCAGTTCTTTACAGAACCAACACACAGATCTGGCCATACGTTGGACTGGCTCATCGCACGTGACTCTAAAGCCATGGTTGCGTCAGTGACTGTAACTGACAAACTTTCTTCCGACCATTCTGCTGTTATATTCTTGCTTAATATTTCAAAACCTACCAGAACCAAAAAATCTGTTACTCGTCGCAACCTGAAATCCATCAACATTAACACTTTTTCTTCTCAAGCTGCTGAACGCCTTTACAAAATTTCTTCCGTTACCGACGTATCCACACATTACAACACTGTCTTCTCTCAACTGCTGGATGAACATGCACCCACACAAGACATTCGACTTGCAAAACGCAAACGTCGCCAACTGGAAAGACGATGGCGATCAACAAAACTGCAAGTCCACAATCCAATATTCCGAAAACAAATAAAGTCAAACATATGATCTCATCAGCAAAGACAAACATCTTTTCTTCTCAAGTTCTCGATGCCACATCCACCAAATCTCTTTACTCTGTCATGTCAAATCTTCTTGGAACTGCGAAAAAGACTCCTCTTCCTTCTGCCTACACTTTATCTGAACTCCCCAATGTCTTCTCCTCTTTCTTTTTCGACAAAGTCCAAAATATTCGAACCATCTTATTCCAAATGTCTTTCCAACCTGTTATCCTGATCCTCAATTCAGCGGCACTCCTCTCCATTCCTTTAATCCATTGACTGAAACAGAAGTTCATGAAATCCTGAAAGAAATGACAATAAAATCCGGTGAGATCGATCCTATACTAGCCTCGGTCTTTTCCCAGTGTGTCTCACATCTTCTCCCCACAATCACCAATATTGTCAACTCATCCCTTCTCACTGGAACGTTTCCATCCACTTTCAAAACTGCAATCGTCCGGTCTCTTCTGAAGAAACCCAACCTTGACGCAAACATTTTGAAAAACTATCGACCAGTTTCTAATCTTCCATTCATGTCCAAACTCCTTGAAAAAGCTGTCCTCAAGCAGCTCAACAACCACCTTTGTTTCAACAATCTCATACACCCATTTCAGTCTGCCTATCGCGCTGACCACATCACCGAAACCACTCTCCTCCACATTCTGAACAATCTACTGATAGCGTCCGACTCAGGAAAAATTTCCCTTCTCACTCTTCTCGACTTGTCAGCCGCCTTTGACACGATAGACCATTAACCCAGACATGTAGGTAAGAATAAACCCGCACACGTCATACTTTAATTAAGTCTGGAAAGGCAGACAACACACACATACAAAATTTTTTAGTGTGTTTGTGTATGTGTGTGTGTCTGTGTGTGCGTCTGTGTGAATGTCTGTTTGGTCTCCAACAATGTGTGTGTCGGGAAAAGGGCTCAGAAGGATTGTATGTGTATTGGTGTGTATGTGTGTGTGTGTGTGTGTGTGCGTGTGTGCATGCGTGTGTGTGCGTGTGTTTGTGTGTGTGTACTAACACGTGCGTGCCTGCGTTAGTATTTACCTGCGCGTACGTTCTTCTGAAAAAGAAAACGTTTGTTCTTTTATCCTGAATTAATACATTTTCAGGTGTTTGCGCAACGGGTTTTATTCAAGCTGCATTCGAAGATTTTCATTTTCGACCCACCTGTCGGCGCTCGAATCGACGTGCGTATATTTTCCAGATGCCTGCTCGATTTTTTTCTTAATTCCGGATTATATGTCAGTTGTAATTGTGGTAAATAAAATGACATTCATTAAATATCATTTATATTTGTGAGCTCTGTCTCTGTGTCTCTAGCACGTTTGTTAGTTCTGTCTCTATAACATTTTTCAGTGTCTGCAGATCTGTGGTAACAGCATCTGTAGTAGTCGAGTTTATTTCTTTTCATTATTAGGTTGATTATCATTAGTGGTATTGCCATTGCTACGGATCTATGAGTTTTCGTACAACAGTGTAGGCTGCAATCATATAGTTCGCCTTCAGCAGTACACCATCACCGAAATCCTCCAACGTTTAACATCGCAAGTTTTCTCGTTAATTATTTTAGAATAAAACGGGGGTTTTCAGTAGCGTTTCAGAACCACAGAGTTTCCTTCATCACTAAAAGTATCGTTCTGGAGTCACACGCAGTTCTGTTCGCCCGCCATTGCAGAATTACCGAGTGTTGGACTGGATAAAAGAGAGGCGGTTTAGTTTGTTCAAGAAAACCCGACTGTCTCACGAATATCAGCTGTGCTGCAGGCTTCAGGACGTGGACTTCAGCTTCCGGTTCGACGATGCGGGTGAGAATGGTGACTTTTCTGCCTTTTTTTTCGTTCTTTCTTTCATAAGATAAGATAAGATAAGAATAACTTTATTATCTCCAACTGGAGAAATTTGGTCAGGTGCATTATCACAACATAGACAAGTAAACAACATGGGGACCATAACTGTAAAAGCCAACAACAGCCCCTACAAATATTACGAAGATACAAATGTAAAAAATATCACATACATCGTTTCATACATACATCCACACACTGCAGGTAATAACTAGTATTCTTAATGTAAAAACAGAAAGAATTAAGAAACATTATTTGAATATAATTATAAACATAGCCTACTATACTGCACATTGATTATAATAGACAGATAAGATAAGAATAAAGATGAATTGGGGAAAACCACAACCAGATAATCAGTACACACCCGCACCGCCCCCCCCCCCCCCCCCCCCCCCCCACACCCCCCACCCCACCCCACACACGCGGATAACTTGATTAAATTATTCTTTCGCCATCTATTTCATATCATGTTCGGCTGAATCGAAAGCAATAAAGAAAAAAGAACTCTGTCTTGAATGAGCACAATATAAGCTCAGTGTTGTTTTGCTCATGTTTTCCTCTCTCTATATTGAACGCTGTATTTTGTCTTTTTTTTATATTTAGATATTCAAACCAGATCTGCCTGTCTGTCTGCGTCATTCTCCGTGTCTTTATCTCCCTTCCTGTCTCCTCTCCTCTCTTTCTACCTCCCTCTCTCCTTCTCTCTATGTATGTATGTATGCATGTATGTATATCCCACTCATCTTCTCACTCTCTCTTGCGCTCATGATCGCTGCTCCCACCCGCTGCCTCTATCCGTGTTCCTACAAGAAAAAAACAAGAGAGGCAAGGCCTTCAAGACTCACTTGTGATACACTTAAAAAAAAAATTCAAGCTTTTTATGTATTGAGTATAATTTCAAAATGTAATGTTTAAGATGAGAAAGATCAGTTTAAAGCAAATTAACTCCCCTAGCATTACAGAGTAATTTCCCTTTTTTACTATCTGCACCAAAGCGTTTGCAAAATAAATAAAACTTCCATGCTTAGCAAAAGAAGTTCCTGTTTGAACAAAAAATGATAATAATGACTGCTCTTGTTGTTGGGTCAGAATATCAGATCAAAGTGCCAAGTGTAGAGAATACAAAAAATATAAATATAACAGTAAATGCAGTTTGCATATAATTAGGCTTCATTGTTTATTTTTTTGTGCCCATCCCAGAGGCGCAATATTGTTTTAAACAAGATGACTGGAAAGAACTGAATTTTTCCTATTTTTATGCCAAATTTGGTGTCAACTGACAAAGTATTTGCAGAGAAAATGTCAATGTTAAAGTTTACCACGAACACACAGAGACACACACAGACACACACACACACACAGACAACCGAACACCGGGTTAAAACATAGACTCACTTTGTTACACAAGTGAGTCAAAAAGTGTTTCTGGGGACACGCTTTCATCAACGACGAACGAGCATCGCATCCATCCCCCTTTCCTCTTGTCCCACTCCTCATCTTCCACTCTGCACTCTGCAGGCGCCGATGACGACGAGATGCGGACGAGGTTCCGCGCCTTCCTCTCGCACCTGCTGGGCAGCGCCGCCGGCATGTACCTGTTCCGCGAGTACCTGCGCGGCACGGGCGGGGCGCGCGTGCTGGCCTGCTGGATGCACGTGCAGGCCTTCCGGCTGGCGCGCGACCAGCAGCGGCGCGATGAGCTCTTGGAGGCCATTCGGCGTCAGTACCTGCACCCGGTCGTCACCCTGCCCGGCCCGGGTACTCTGATGGACCTTGTGGCCACCGGTAAGGTGTCTGACTTCTTCCCCTCTCGCTTCCCCTGCGCCCCTCCCCCACACCCCCTGCCCAACCTTCCTCTCTCTCTCTCTCTCTCTCTCTGTCCATCCCCCCTGCTCCCCAGCCACTCCCCGACCTCCCCCCCTCTCTCTCTATGTCTCTCTGTGTGTCTCTGTCTGTCTGTCTCTCTCTCTCTCACACACTCTCTCTCTCTGTCTCTCAACAGCTGATAGTAATTCGGAATCATTTCACAGAACCATATTTAGCAAAGAATATTAACCGAGGCATCAGATGTGCTTTAACAAGGTTTCGTTTTGGTGTATCTGCTATAAACGTACACAGTAAAAGATACAAGCCCAACATTGTAAACGATGGTATGTCCGTTATGTAGATCTGCAAAAGAAGATGAAGTCCATTTCGTATTATGTTGTCCTGTATTAGATGAGACAAATATATATTCCGTTGAGATACTATAGCAGACCAAGTAATTTTCGGTTAGTATTACTTCTGTCTTCTACAAATGATAACGTTTTTTCGAATCTTGCCATATTTATCTATAAGTCATTAAAACGACGGAGTTTCATGATTGGTTAAACAGAACAGAGCTTTGAGCATACATGTTGTAAGATTATATTCTTATGCAAATCTATTCTTACAATCTGTGTAATCACACCTTCAAATGGGGCCATGGCCTTATTGGATAAACTTTCATTTTCGTTTCTCTCTCTATCTCTCCACAGCTGATAATAATTCGTGTCCCAAAATTCCCTCTCCCTCTCTCAGTCTCTATCTCTGTCTCTGTCTCTGTCTCTCTCTCTCTCAACAGCTGATGAAAATTCGTGTCCCAAAATTCTTGCAACTTCTCTCTCTCTCTCTCAACTCTCCTCCGCCCCTTTTCCTTCCCACCCTCCTCAGTCACAGAGAACAAACGCGGAGGACTGTGGCCGCCTGAATCAGTGGCGGAATGAAAACAGTTCCATCATGCAGTAAAAAAAAAAAAAAAAAAAAAAAAAAGTCCCCCCTTTTTTTTTTAACCCGGTCGTAACCCTGCCATGGCCCGGGTGCCTGATGGACCTTGAGGTCACCGGTAAGGTGTCAACTTCTCCCCCCCTGCCCCTCCGCTTACCCCCTCCCCCCTGACCTCCCACTCTCTCTCTCTCTCTCTCTGTCTCTCTCTCTCTCTTTCTCTCAAGCTCGCTCGCTCTCTCTATGTGAATGTCTCTCCCTCCCTCAACAGCTGATGATAATTCGTGTCCCAATATCCATGCAATTTCTCTCTCTCTCTCTC
Organism: Babylonia areolata; assembly: GCF_041734735.1. NCBI lineage: Eukaryota > Metazoa > Mollusca > Gastropoda > Neogastropoda > Buccinidae > Babylonia > Babylonia areolata. The sequence continues at coordinate 34,693,316 of NC_134884.1, read as the reverse complement.
TCTCTCTCTCTGTCTCTCTCTGTCTTTCTGTCTGTAAATCTGTCTGTCTGTCTGTCTCCCTCTCCCTCTGTCTCTCTCTCTTTCTCTCTCTCCCTCAGCAGCTGATGATAATTCTAGTCCCAAAATTCTTGCAACTCCTCTCTCGCTCTCGCTCTCTCTCGTCACAGAAAACGAGCGAGGACTATGGCTGCCTGAACCAGTAGCGGAATTTATTTATTTATTTATTCAGACTTCTTGCTATAGCGCATATTCTTGAAGCTCTATGCGCTTTACAATAGCACTAAAAAAAACATTCACTCAAACATCCCCACACATATGCATATAATTTGAAATATAGGCGAGAGAGAAAAATTAAAATAGGTCATGTCAGTTGATTAAATCAAGAAATGCAACAGGTATTTAAAAAAAAAAAAAAAAAAAAAAAAAAAAACCACCCCGCATTACACACACAGATCAAAACTAGAAAGATGAAACAAATGTTCACACACACACACACACACACACACACACACACACACACACGAATGACAAACAATTGAAACACACAGGCTACATCATCACATGATAAAGCAATATTCATCAAACATTTCAAGTAAAAACGTATGTACATCATTTCATTTAAGAAATTAAACCTGAAAATGTAAAAAAAATGTACGTATTGTTAAAAAAAAACAAAAAAACCTCACACCTCCACCACGTCCACATACACTAGCACAAACACACACACACACACACACACACACACACACACACACACACACACACACACACACATACACACACACACACACACACACACACACACACACACACACACAACTCATCAACAACAACAAAAGCACAACAGATGGACAACTGAGTAAACAAACTACAACATTACTTCATAAAACAGTTCGTGTTAAAATCTCTCACATACATATTTATACATTAAAAAAACACAACAACACACACACGCGTGCGCACGCGCGCGCGCGCACACACACACACACACACACACACACACACACACACACACACACACACACACACACACACACACATGTACCAACTCACCCACCCGCACACCCGCAACACACAGACACAAGCTCGCGCGTGTGGACGTGCAAACACCCGCCACCACCTCTCCCCCCTCGCCCCCCCCCCCCCCGCTCCCCCTCCGCCCCCCCCCTCCCCCCCAACCCTCCCCCCCCACACACAACACAACACAACCACATACCTCTATTTCATTTCAATTTCATACAACATTGTATGACTGTCTGAACAGATGTGTCTTCAGGGCAGTTTTAAACTGTGAGGGGGTTTCAGAGTAACGAGTTGTGAGTGGAAGCTGGTTCCAAACAGTTGTCGCAAAGTGAGAAAAAGATCGCTTGCCATAAGTCTTTGTTTTGATTCGAGGGACAGTAAAGGTTCTATTGTCTGAAGAAGAGCGGAGTTGTCTGGCAGGGGTATAGACATGAAGGAGATCAGAAAGATAGACAGGAAAGTAGGGATCAGTGAGAGAGTTGAAGCAAAGAGTGGATGTTTTATGTTGTATTCTTGCAGAGATTGGGAGCCAGTGAAGCTGTTGGAGGAGTGGCTGTACGTGTTCGTGTTTTCTGACTCTGAAGATCAGTCGTGCTGCTGAATTTTGAACCTTTTGAAGTTTGTCTAGGAGGTACTGGGGAATGGCAGAGAGTAAGGAGTTACAGTAATCAAATTTAGACAGAACGAGAGAACAGACGAGAGTTTTGGTTGCATCAGAAGTGAGAAGATGGCGAATGCTACTAATTTTCCTGAGTTCATGGTAAGCAGAGCGACAGATGTTGGACACGTGTTTTTCCATGGACAGAGTATCAGAAAAAGTTACCCCTAGATTTCTTGCAGCAGATGAGAACTGAATGTTTGTGTTACCAACAGACATAGAGGAGGGAGCGGAGTCAGGTAATGGTTTGTTCTGTGAGTGAATCAGGAGGACTTCAGACAATCGGTCATTCATGCAGTAAAAATCCCCGTTTTTCAACATATTTTGAAATGTGTTTTTAAGGATATTTTTTCCGTCTCAAATATTATTATTATTATTATTATTATAAATAAAGATTGTGTTTTCTCTTGTCCACGCCCTTACCTTGCAGACCTCCTGAACTTCCCCTTGGTACCGACCAGCCAGATAACCCTGTCGTCCAAACTGATCCGCAGCGGGAACCTGTCTCCCCGCGAGCTAGATTCCCGATCCCTCGGGGCCCTCCGCCACGTGCAGCGCGTGCTTCTGATGGCTCTGAAATCCTATTGGCTGCCCTCCTACATCCTCCACGTGCTGGCCTCCCAGCCTTTGCACATCCTGAAGGTTTGTGGTTGGATCGAGGTTGTGAACAAACCGTGTTAGAATACTGTTCGATGGATGTGGTGCTTTTTTGGTTCTCGGGAGTGTGTGTGGTTTGCGTCATCGTTTGACCGGCTGTGTGGAGGAGTGGGTGGTTATGGTTATGGTTGTGGTGGTGGTGTATCAGAGTGCTAGTTTGGGTAGCAGGAGAGACAACTCAGAACTTAACTCAGAACGTTTTTATTATTCAAGGAGACACACACACACACACACACACACACACACACACACACACACACACACACACACACACACACGCACGAACGTACGCACGCACGCACGCACGCACACAATGCATAATACCTTTTAACATACATGTATATCTAACAGCTACCCTAACACATATGCACACATAGGCAGGCACAAACTTACATAAACACACGCACACACTATACACATTCATATGCATGCATGTAGTTATGTACATATACATAATTTATGTATACACACATCGTCAAGCACAGCTAACGCAAAGGAAGCGGACCTGCCACAATTGAACTTATTGCTGAGGGAAAAGGTGAGTTTTGAGACGAGATTTAAATGATGCGAGGGAATCAGAATGACGGAGGTTATCAGGGAGCTTGTTCCACGTCTTTGGCGATTGAAAAGAAAACGATCTGTGTCCATAGGTCTTACTTCTGACGTGAGGTATCCTGAGAAGTCGAATATCAGAGGAAGAACGGAGCTGGCGAGACGGGGTATTGATATGGAGAAGTTCAGAAAGATACTTGGAGCCGGATCCGTTGACTGTAGAAAGGTCAGAGTGGATAGCTTATAGTCTATTCGATCAGAAACGGACAACCAGTGGAGAGATTGAAGGAGAGGAGAAACATGGTCAAATTTAGAAGCTCTGCAAATGAGTCTGGCAGCGTTATCCTGAATTCGTTGGAGTCTGTCTAATAGATATTTGGGAAGGCCGGCCAAAAGAGAGTTGCAGTAATTAAGTGACAAAAAAGAATTTCGTAGATAGTGGTAGACGAATACAATCGCATTCATGCCTTCCTGCTCTATTAGCTAGAGCCGAATACTTGATTTAAAACCATCAGTCATAAATTGATATATAATTCTTCACGTTATGGACCAGTGGTTGGCCCACTAGTTCGTAAATTTGCCATGGATATCTTTTAGCGCACTTCGTTTAAAGGCATATTGCAGCCGAGTAACGAAATGAAATCAAATTATGGTGCTTAGAACCTCGCCGACCAATAAGGCCATCTCAAGGCAATCACCGCGTTAGCATCTACTTCGAGTCAAGGGGGAAAAGTACAATAAAAACGAGTGACTGAAAATCGGTTAGATAGATGATGTGTGTATGCTCGTATCTTTTGACAACTGTATGAAGGTATGATGGTGTTATCCTCATGGTTTGCCTTTCGTTTTCTCTCTCTTTTTCTCTCTCTTGTTTTTTCTTTATAATTATATACGCTGGATTTTTTGGTTTTGTTTCGTTTTTGCTTTTTTTTTCTTTCTTTTTTTCTAAGGGCCGGTGGCTTAGAGAAATAAATCTTTTTTCTTTGCATGGTCAGTAATGCGCGTGGAACGCATTAACATTGCGCGTTGAGCGTTTCTGAAACAGGAGCTGTTCAAAAGGGACCGCAAAGAGAAGATGGACAGTGAGGAGCTCAGGCGAGTCGTGCAGCGGTGCTCTCACCTTGCCTTCGGAGTCAGCAAGGGGGAGGAGGGGAGGCTGAAATCTTCTTCCATCGGACCCCACCTCTCTGCTCTCTCCTTGTGCGATTCCGCCACCGGAGAGGACGTGGCGGGTGATTTGAAAACAGAGGAAGCTACAGGTAATCAGTTAATGTCTGTTTTCGGAGATAGTCAAGATTTTGCATTTCGCTAGTTTTCGGAGGCAGTCAAGCATTTTGTATTTTGCTATACGATGTATTTTCTTCTTCTTCTTCTTCTTCTTCTTCTTCTTCTTCTTCGCGAACTTTCGTGTGTTTTGAATGTGATAATTGTATTGTTCTTTTCATTATCTTGTTAATATTCGCGGGATGTTCCAGTAATTCTTCTCACCCGTTTTTTTTTCTTTTTGTTTTTCGTTTTTTAATCGTATTTATCATTATCATTATGAGTAGTAGTAGAGTACTAGTAGTTAGTTTTTTTTCCATATTTTGTGTCATTAACTGGGCAGAATTGTAGAAAAAAGGACTTTATTGTGCTTATTCCTTTACCCATTAACGATCCAATCAATCAGTCAATCAATCAGTGTTCTTCTTTCTTCCGTAACTCTATGAAGAATCTTTGGTGCGCCGCGTAGAGCTGTTTACCAGGTCTGTCGGACTCGTGACTTTGCAGATGGTTTGTGTGGCGTACATATTCTCGAGAAAAAACAAAGCGTATTCGCCACTTCTTTCTGTCTCATGTAAAACTGCTTGGTAAAAGTTCTGAATGGCAGAAACATTCCATAATGATACGAACGGATATCAATAACAATGATAACAAAAGAATGTTATTATGATATATTACTGCTGCTACCACCACCGCCACCACCACCACCACCACCACGACTACTACTACTACTGCTAATCTGTAGACAATGATATGCTCAGATATATGCCGCGTATCCAAAGCCTTCAGTCGCTTTACAACGATAACTGAAAGATAAAAGACATTGTACCTTAAAAAGTTACGCTGACACTTAATGCACAGGTAGGATCATGTTTTAACATCAGTCCGAAGTTTAACACACATACACACACACACACTCTGTCTCTGTCTCTCACACACACACACTCTCTCTCTATTTCTCTCTCTCTCTCTCTCTCTCTCTCTCACACACACACACACACACACAAACAAACACAAACACACACACACACACACGCACACAAACACACACACACACACACACACACACACACACACACACACACAACTCACACACACTGACGGATATTATCAATGTTTACAAAATAAAATAGTTTTCTCCTTTTTTTTTTAAATCAAAGGTTCGAAACCCACGGCACCCACAGAAGCGGCACTATCACACGCCCCAGGGGAAACAAGCGAGGAACGATTACCTCAGTCTCCATACGACAAACCGGCGGAAACGACATCATCAGTGTTCCAGGAAGAAGTGGGGAGACCGGTGCGAGAGAGAGAGGAGTGGAAAGAGGAGGAGGAGAAGGAAGAGGAGGACATAGGGGCGGATAAGCAGCAGTCTGAAACCACCACTGAGATTAAACGTGTGCCTACCCCTTTCAACCTTCTGACACTGTGCGGAGGTGGGTTAAAAAAAGAAAAAAGAAGTAAAGTTCCCCTACCCTTCTACAGCCATCGGGGCTGTGAATCTATATTCACTGTTTCTAGGGTTCTACATAGTAAGGCGAGGCCCAGACCTCTCATTCCGCCGTTTTGAACCTTTCCCACCCGAAGTCTGGTACCCATACACACCTGGGTGGAGTGAGGAAAAATCGGAGTAAAGTGACTTTCTCAATGACACAGCATCACGCCGAAAGGAAGCCTCGAACCCTGGTCACTGGTGAACACTGGATCAGAAGCCCCAAGGTTTACCGATTCTGCCGCGGCGCCTCCTGGGAGGTGGGGGTGTGGTGTTCTTTAATGGGAGGAAAGGAGGGAGCGAATACGAATGCGAATGTTTTGTTCAGATTAGACCACTGCTCCTCTCTGATGAAAAGACTGTTGTATAATCGTGAAACTGACTGTAGTTAAGTATGATACCAGCGAAGACTTTAAACAAATGCGAAAAAACAGTGAACATGAATGTGTGCACAGTGCGTGCATGTGTGAGTATGCACACATTTTTATATTGATATGCACTTGTATGTATCCTAATTTCTACTGTATCTGTGTTTGTGTATGATTTTCGATTTAAGTTCGTACCTTGTTATGTACTGTCCTTATCCCCCTCCACCGCCCCCCCTCCCAATATTCCTTGTGACCCCAGTACACTTGGGAACAAAGACATATTCTATTCTATCCCACAATCAAAGCTGCACTAATATACATTCGCTTCAAAGGAGGGAGTGACAAATAGAGAGGGCGAATGCTAACAGTTTATTCATCAGGATAAGCCCCCCCCCCCCCCCACACACACACACACACGCCCCCCCGGCCCCCTGCAAGGATAAAAACTCAAGTTCTGTTGTCCAGTCTTATTCAGTATCTTGACCAGTCTTCCTTCCTACCTTCACAAGTTCGTTGTACCCACCCAGCAAAGTTCGAGGCACTTACAACATCGTATGTATGTTTCACACATATTACACATAATTATACGTAAGTCACATTCGTGCTTTGTGCTCTAGCGTAGCAGCTTCTGATGAAAAAAAAAATTCCCCAACTCGTTTTCTTAAAAGCACGTGACATTTATTTACCAGATAAAGATAAAGATGAAAATCTCCAATTTTTTTTCTTTTCTTAAAGGGTATGGCATCACTCCTAAAGGAAAAGCAGAAGAAGACAGTCCGAAGACTTCGGGGGACACGTCGCGGCGTTTCCCAGGACCGGACCAGGAAGAGACCGAGCGAACCGTGCCTGGCAGCTCAGGGAGATCTCCACCCGCCGCTCCCCCACCCAGAACGGACAGGTCTGGCAGCGGCGGGGACGACGTCGACACTGCTGCCCTATTGAATGCGATGGCTAGCATCCGTGATGCACACCCTCCCTCTGTCCCCCCTCATCACAGGATTGCTAAGAGCTTGAGTACTCACGAAGCGCTCACTGATATTGAGGAAGCTGCTGATGAGGTGGACATCTCTAGCGTGGCTTCAGATGCTGATGTGGCAAACGCTCCTGTAGAGACTCACCGCGTGCGCTCATCAGACGCTGAAGCTGTTGATTCTCCACATTCATCAAAAGAAGGTCTGGATTATAATCTGAGTTGTAAGGCAACACAGTCGTCGGTCACCGGAGGAAGACACGAGGACAGAGATAACGATGACAGAGATGAGGAGAAAGAACATCCAGTGTGTCCATCGTCCTTGAGTTCTTGTGGTCCCGAAGACGTAAATGAATCAATCAGCAAAAGACGAGATGAATCTCATGCACTCATGAAAGAGGACACTGATTTGGACGAGAGCTGCTCCAGTACAAGTGTCTCATACACTCACAGCAGTTTGTCCTCAGAAACCACAGACACGAGAAGTAATGGACCCCGGGGTATCCAGCGGTCTTCGGCAGCGAAGGGTCCTGTGCAGGACCTTCCTTACCAATCAGCTGGTGAGGTAAAGAGGCACACTACAAGGCGGCCTGTCAGCTGTTCGTCCACATCGTCATCTGAAAGTGATGCTGGTGCAGGCGGTAGCATGAGCTGTAAAACGTTGACTTCCACATTTAGTGAGAACGAGTCTGTTTTGACTATTGACAAAGGTGGTGGGAAACAGAGTATAACGTCTGTATCCAGTGTGAGCGAGTCAGTTTTGACCTCAGACGAGGATGGTCAGACAAAGAGTGTAACGTCTGTATCTACTGTGAGCGAGTCAGTTTTGACCTCAGACGAGGATGGTCAGACAAAGAGTGTAACGTCTGTATCTACTGTGAGCGAGTCCGTTTTGACCTCAGACAAAGATAATCAAAAGCAGAGTAAAAGTAGTTATTCTCATGTCGGCAAGGTGCATAGTCGTGTTTCAGTCGGAACAGCAAAGACACCTGGTTTAGAGAGCGTTACTCCTACCCAATTCGACCGAACATTTAGCACATCCACATGGGAAGCAGGGGACACAGATTCCATCGACCCAGAACTCATCTCACTTGAAAACCTTGTCAGTGAAACAAAGACGCAGGATATTTCACTTACTGAAGAATCCATTCCAAGTGAGATTCTTGACACCGCTCCAGACGGGAACGTGTCTTCCAGCAGCAGCATCCACAGCATCAGCAGTTTCTTCGTGGATACGGACAGCGAAACCGTCACGAACGACTCAGCTCCAGCTTCCCCTACAGAACCCAAATCCGCACCACCCGTTGCTGGTGAAGCTTCTCAAGTTCACGCCATGTGCTCGCCCACCTCTCTGTCGTCATCCGTACCATTGCCAGCACGCACAGAAACGCCGCAGTCAGCCTCCGGCACAAACAGCGGACTGCAGCAGACGGCACCAAGACTCCCTGACGAGCTCGTGTCCTCCTTCATGGAACTGATAGTCAGCAGTACATCCTCCCCCGTCCCCTCCGAACGCAGCGATTCCAGCGAAGTCAACAACAGCAACTTCAACGACAACAGCAACAAAGTGGCCAGCAATAACCAAGACAAAGTCCAGAAGCATGACACGAAGGGCAAAGACGCGAATAAAAAGAGTACTGCCAAAGACAGCAGTGCGAACACGAAGGTGATCAAACCACGGAAGGTGTCCGAGACCACGGCCATGATCACCAGAGTCTTTGGGCACATACACAGCGTGTTAAGTGACACGACCTCTTCCGATGAGGACGATGAGGAGAGCAACGAGTTCGAGACACAGGAGGAGATAGAAGCCAAAGAGAGAGCCAGGAAGGAGAATGAGCTGAAGATGGCCACCCTCGCAAACCTGACCAAGGTGGCGCTGCGTGACATGGCGCTGAAGCACGAGAAGGTCACGCAGCTGACTTCGCTGCTGATCCACTTCATCTTCGGTGCTCGAGACATCAACCACGAGGACGCCAAGACAGACAGGTACTGGCTCCGCCCGTAAGCTGATTACCATTATGCAGGGATTTAAAAAAAAAAAAATTTTACATCAAAAACAAAAACATCAGACAGGTTCATGGGGCTAATTATGCAGGGAATTTTTATATTGAAAAGAAAAATCAGACAGGTTCATGGGATTACCCTTTTTGATTCTACAATCAGAGTAGTTGCCCCTTTGATATAAAATAGATGGGATATTAAACCAAGAGAGTAATGCCCCCCACCCCCACCCAAACCAAAGAAGTAGCTGCCTTTTGATGCTAAAATCGATGGTTTAGTTGCCCCCTTGATACAAAAACCGAAGGAGTAGTTGTCTCTTGATACTAAAACCAAAGGGATAGTTGCCCATTGATACTGAAACTGATGAAAATAGTTGCCCCTTGATACTGAAGCTGATGAAGTAGTTGCCCCGTGATACTGAAACCGATGAAATAGTTGCCTTCTTGATACTAAAACTGAAGGAGTAGTTGTCCCTTGAGACTAACACCAAAGGAATAGTTGTCCCTTGATACTAATACCAAAGGAGTAGTTGCCCCTTGATACTGAAACTGATGGAATAGTTGCCCCCTTGATACTAAAACTGATGGAATAGTTGCCACTTTGATATTAAAACTGATGGAAAAGTTGCCACTTTGATATCAAAATCAACAGAATAGTTGCACTACTGATACTAAACCTGATGGAATAGTTAGTTGTTCCTTGATACTAAAACCGATGGATTAGTTGCACCCTCGATACTGACACTGATGGAGTAGTTGTCCCTTGATACTTAAACTGATTGAATAGTTTCCCTTGATACTAAAACTAATGGAACAGTTGCAGCACCCTCAATACTAAACCTGATGGAATAGTTGTCCCTTGATACTAAAACTGATGGAATAGTTGTCCCTTGATACTAAAACTGATGGGATAGTTGTCCCTTAATACTAAAACTGATGGGATAGTTGTCCCTTGATACTAAAACTGAGGGAATAGTTGTCCCTTGGTACTAAACCTGATGGAATAGTTGTCCCTTGATATTAAAACTGATGGAATAGTTGTCCCTTGATACTAAAACTGATGGGATAGTTGTCCCTTGATACTAAAACTGAGGGAATAGTTGTCCCTTGATACTAAAACTGATGGGATAGTTGTCCCTTGATACTAAAACTGATGGAATAGTTGTCCCTCTTGATACTAAAACTGATGGAATAGTTGTCCCTTGATACTAAAACTGATGGGATAGTTGTCCCTTGATACTAAAACTGATGGAATAGTTGTCCCCTTTGATACTAAAACTGATGGAATAGTTGTCCCCTTGATGCTAAAACTTATGGAATAGTTGTCCCTTGATACTAAAACTGATGGAATAGTTGCCCACCTTGATACTAAACCTGATGGAATAGTTGTCCCTTGATACTAAACCTGTTGGAATAGTTGTCCCTTGATACTAAAACTGATGGAATAGTTGTCCCTTGATACTACAACTGGTGGAACAGTTGCCCCCCTTGATACTAAAACTGGCGGAAAAGTTGACCCCCTTGATACTAAAACTGATGGAACAGTTTCCCCCTTGATACTAAAACTGATGGAATAGTTGTCCCTTGATACTAAAACTGGTGGAACAGTTGCCCCCCTTGATACTAAAACTGATGGAATAGTTGTCCCTTGATACTAAAACAAGTGAAACAAAACAGTCGATACTAAAACCAATGTTTAGATTGCCCTCTTGGTAGTATAACCAGTTGTGTTTTGAAATGCTAGACCATTGAACTCAATCTAGTTGGGGGAAAAAAAAGACAACAACAACAACAACAACAAAAGAAGAAGAAATACAGACACACAGAAGACAGTCTTTTGCATGTTTTTGTTGTTGTTTTGTTTTGCTTTTCTTTTCCCCCCACGAGCCTTAACCCATTCATGCCGTGTCCTAGTGACTCGACACAAAAAATGCGAACTCAATCTAGTTTGGGAAAAAAAAAAGAAAGAAAAGAAAGAAACACAGACACACAGAAGACAGTGTTTCTTGCATGTTTTTATTATTATTCTATCTTTCCCCTGCGAGCTTTAACCCATTCATGCTGTGCGTAGGTGACTTCAAACACACACACACACACACACACACACACACACACACACACACACACACACACACCAAACCAAACAAAAAAAGCGGCGATGTATCTTTGTTCCTCCAGACGGACGCTGTGTCTGCTGGCCTGTGACAACTTGGCAGGGTTCCCTGTCCGCAACTACCAGCTGTCAACCGGTCAGGTGATACACACCAGCTATTTGGACTTCTGGTCGGCTGTCAGGCGCTACATTCAGGTATGGTGCTCATGACGTTTAAGAAATCAGTCTTGTGTGTGTGTGTGTGTGTGTGTGTGTGTGTGTGTGTGAAAGAACGGTGCCAAGGATCGATACAATCGTCTTCATGTGTCAAAAGAGAATAAAACACACACATACATACATTGACCACTTGTATATGTCCTCACATGTTTATATACATCAATCAATCAAAAACACTTTATAAATCCACATGGAAACTAAGTTGTGCAATCACAGGCTCGTTGTAAACACTAGCATAAAATCATCATACGCAACATAAAAAGAGATTAAGACTAGTCAGATAAGAATTCCCAGCAGCTGACGATAGACTACTCTCCCCCCCTCCCCACACACACACATACTCATGTTAAGACAATAGGGTATTGCACGATGTTTACAAATGAAATCATATAACAAATAAAAGGTATATATTACTACAAGAGAGGCAAGGCCTTCAAGACTCACTTGTGATACACTTAAAAAAAATCTGATCGTTAAAATGTGTTCTGTATTTGTTATTATAAAGCTTCGCGTTTAAAAAAAAAAAGAAAAAAAAAGAAAAAGAAGAAGTCCTAACCAGATTCGAACCCCGCGTGTTCGGGTGAGAAGAAACTGCCTTATCCATTACACACTATCGAGGCTACTTAACTGACGTTCTAAAATTTAACATTTGAACATATTTTTTTAAAAGGGCGATATATCAATTGTGGTATTCGCAGTGAGAACGCTGTTTAAATCATATTATTCTGGTGTATCTTGGGCATTCAAAAAATCTTTAAGGGCAATAACAAAATTCTTTTTAATGGCTATCGCTGCAATCACACTGCAACATTTAGCCGTTTTCACTAGATCTAGATAGATATACAAGTTTAGTTACACCCGCTGGGAATGTAGTAGGACACGGTCGATTCAATTTCTCTTTTATGTACCTTCTAGTTTTATAGTTTAAAGTTGATATGAAAATTTAGTATTTTGTTAAACTAATAACATGTAGAGCCAAGTACAAGTACTTCTAAACGTCGTTAGAAGTGAAAAGGACTTCATTTTGAGAAAAGTCAAGACGAAATTGTTTCGTTTCATCGTGATCAGTTCAAGGGTATTAACTCGCATGGTTTACAATTTTTAACTGTGAATTCCGACTGATTCTGTGATATTTTTATGGCAGTTTGGGGCATAATCCAGTAAGTGATGAGGCGTTCACAAATCTTTCTCTGAATAAATATTTAACGGTCTCCTTCTCCAACTTTCCATTACATGTTATCGTGTATTGTCCATTGAATATACGATTGAACGGGCAGGTCAACAACTTGAAACAAAATGGCGTCGTTCGCGTTCGCGAAGAATATGAGCACGCTCTTTAAATGTGTATAAATATGTGTACGCAGTTGATTTTTGCCCATAACCTTCAGGGCTCAGCCAGCAGATCTGTAAAGTCCACTCGTCATATTGATTTTAGTATTTTCCGAAAAAGACCTCTTGGGCGAATGAACATAGTGAAGGCCCTGTACACTGAGAGTAAAACACACAAGCTTTTTATGTATTGAGTATAATTTCAAAATGTAATGTTTAATATGAGAAAGATCAGTTTAAAGCAAATTAAGTCCTCTAGCATTAATTACAGAGTAATTTCCCTTCTTTACTAGCTGCACCAAAACGTTTGCAAAATAAATAAAACTTCCATGCTTAGCAAAAGAAGTTCCTGTTTGAACAAAAAAATGATAATAATGACTGCTCTTGTTGTGTCAGAATATCAGATCAAAGTGCTAAGTTTAGAGAATACATATATATATATATATATATATATATATATACATATATATATATATATATATATATATATATATATATATATTATAAAACAGTAAATGCAGTTTGCATATAATTAGGCTTCATTGTTTATTTTTGTGCCCATCCCAGAGGTGCAATACTGTTTTAAACAAGATGACTGGAAAGAACTGAATTTTTCCTATTTTTATGCCTAATTTGGTGTCAACTGACAAAGTATTTGCAGAGAAAATGTCAATGTTAAAGTTTACCACGGACACACAGACACACACAGACAACCGATCACCGGGTTAAAACATAGACTCACTTTGTTTACACAAGTGAGTCAAAAATGACATGCGCGCACGCACACACACGCATACACGCATGCACACACACACGTTAAGACCATAAGGTATTGTACAACAATACATTTATAAAAACGTCCAGGGAATAAATCGTACATGTAAGTAAAATACTCGTACACACTCTCATACACACACATACACATGGATGTAGGCACGTATGCACGCACATAACATATGTCATGTATATGTTTGTAACTGTGTGTGGCTGTGTGTGTTTGTACATGTTTGTATACATGAATTTGTATTCTGTGTTTGTAACTATGCATGTGTGTGTCGGAGGTTGCGTGCATGTGTGTATGTGTGTGTGCGTGTGTTGCTTGTGTTTATGTCATGTGTGTGTATGTGTGCGTGTGTGTTTGTTTCCTTGAGTGTGTGTGTGTGTGTGTGTGTGTGTGTGTGTTTCCTTGTTTGTGTGTGTGTGTGGGGGGGGGTTTCCAGCTCAGAGACCTTTGCACCCTGGACCAGCCCTATGCCACCTGGCACAACCGCCCGGACATCAACCGCCTCCTGGAGCAGCAGACGAAGTACGTTATTCAAACCTTCCTTGGTGATGAGGAGGATGAGGAAGCGGCCAGGAAGGAGGAGGAGGAGAATGAGGGGGAGAAGCAATGGCAAGGGACGACGGCTACTTTCCTGGGAGATGGTCTGCTGGGCGACGCCATCCGTCAACGGCTGAGGGAGGACCTCAGGAATAAGCAGCAGTCCACCCTACTCAACGCTACCCTGGATGTCGTGTCGAACGTGAGTGTGTGTGTGGAGTGTGACTTGACTGGACTTGACTTGACTTCATTTATTGTCATAAAATCCCGAAGGATTAATAGCCACAACAAAGAACAAAGGGAACAAAGAAATAAACGGTCATCTAATATGCATGCACTGAAATACATAGTTGGCGAGTGTTTTTTAACAGTCATCGCAGGTGAATAAATCACTTGGGTTTAGGATATTGTTTTGTATTTTTCTAGAGATCACATTTGATTGATGATCATACTACTGTATAGTTGTGATTAGAATGTGTCGCAAATTATGAAATAAGATACACGTATCTAGGAAATGTAATTCATCTTCAACAACTTCACATATAGCACATAACCTCTTTTCTCTGGGAATGTTTGCATATCTTCCTCGTTCGATGTTTAAATAATGTGCGCTTATTCTGAGTTGACAAAGAGCTTGTTTGTGAGCAGGATCGATTTTATCAGTTAGATAATTCTCAATTTGATAATCGTTTCTTTTAATTTTGTTGTAGAAGTCTAATCTGCTGTATTCAGTTTTTCTCTGTTTCCAGAATTGTACATATCTATTTCTTAGTTGTTGGCGTAATGTAAACTTAAGTCTGCTGTTACTAAATGTCGACTGATTATTCCAAACATGACCTAATCCTACATTGTGAAGAATATTCTTTACAAATTGTATCCAGGGATTTTCAATTGTGTCTGGTTGGTTCATCATCGACATATAGACCTTTTTGATATGTCTATCATTATGTGCAACTAGAATATGAGTCCAGTGGTCAAGAACTCTGCATGCAATATGAATTCCAATTGGAAATCTGCCCAGTTCTGCTAGAGTTGGCAGATTCATTGTTTTAGAATGTACCCCTAGAAGCAGTTTGCAAAATTTTATATGCATTTGTTCATGTGAATGTTTCGAAGAAATACAGTTTCTGAAGAAATCTGTCATTCCTGTATTGAATGAATTGGTAGTTTTAGTTTCAGCCCATGGGAACCAAATATCGGATCCATATGATAATATAGGTAAAACAAGCGAATCAAAAAGCTGCAGTACAGTATCCAAACGAATATCTTGCTTTTTAACGATTCGTCGGAGGGAATGTGCTACTTTTAATGCCTGTTTGGCTAGGTGCTCTTGGGCAAATGAGAACGTTCCAGTTTTGTGAAATAATATACCCAAGTACTTGTATTGATCAGTTGTCTGGATTATTTCATTGCCTATTGTGAAAATAACAGGCACTTTGGGATCGGTGTGTGTGAAAACTATTTCTTTAGTTTTATCTATGTTAATTTTTAGATCCCAGTTTTCACAATACAGATTGAGTTTATCTAGTTTCCTTTGTAATCCTATCTTTGTCGTGGACAAAATTACAAGGTCATCAGCATATAGTAAACACGAAACACTATCACTTTTGTCAAGGTCTATGGATGGTGAGTCAGTAACACCCAGACATTTCGGGAGATCATTGATAAAGATATTAAATAAAGTGGGACTGAGTGTGTTCCCTTGTAGTACCCCCTTCAATATGGGTATTTCAAAAGAAAATCCCGTATCAGTTTTTGTGTGTGTATGATGGTGTGTAAAGGATCTTCATTTTAACGTCTGTTCACTAGAAGTGTGTGTGTGTGTGTGTGTGTGTGTGTGTGTGTGTGTGTGATATTGGTGGTCTCTTCTCTGTTCTTATTCTTGTTCATGTTCTTGTTCTTAAACTTCTTGTTCTTCTTCATCCTCCAACCCTCGCCCCCTCCTTCTTCCGCCCCCCCCCCCCCCCCCTGGGAGTAGAAGAGAGGGTGGACATTGTTCGGGCGTGTGGGACGGAGACTGAAAGGAATGGAAGGGATGGTGTGTGTGTGTGTGTGTGTGTGTGTGTGTGTGTGTCTGTGTGTGTGTCTGTGTGGTGTGTGTGTGTGTGTGTGTGTGTTTGTTTTAAGAATCATGAATTAAGCTTTGTAGAGGCAACAACAAAATGCATGGATGCGTATATTATGACGTGATGTGCGCGTGGATGCGTGTGTTATCACGTGATGTGCCCCAGATTTTGAGCATCTCCGTCACTCAGTACGTCCTGCACGATCTTCACGCCTTCCACACAGTCGTGGTGAGTAGACAGATGCAGATTATTATTGTATTGCTGTTCGTGACAGCTGATCTGTCTGTGAGAAAATCGGGTTGCTCTCCTTAGGGTGAGCGCGCCGCTACAGTGCAGCGCCTACCCCGCCCTTTTTTGTGTGTGCCTTAGAGTTTGTTGTCCTGGAAAAGTGGAATTTTTACAGAGTAATTTGGCCAGGGACAACCGTTTTGCTGCCCGGTCTTTTGTTTGTTTTTTGTTTGGGTTTGTTTTTGTTTTGTTTGTTTTTTGTATGCTACACACGGGACTCCCCGAACGACTAGCGTCTCAAGGACCACCACTCAAGGTTTAGTGGAGGGGGGGGGGGAGGGGAGAAAAGACTGGCGACTGTGGGGTTCGACCCCGTGCCCGCAGAATGTCTCCTTCCTGTGTGGACGCGTTACCACTTGTCCGCCACGACACTATTAGACATCTTTGTTTTCTCGAATGAGAGAAATTAATTCGTGGTGTAAAACACACAAACTATTGCACGAGAATCACAGCGGTTCAACGTGTAGACATATATTGCTTGAGTGTTAACTTGAAGTAAACTCACACATCGCATGGCATGGCATTGCAGTGTTTAGTGTCCACGCTTGGTTTAGTCCTTTTCTTTCCCCAGTGGTTTTGTTCATCCAGA
>NC_134884.1:34618908-34673908 GCF_041734735.1 Babylonia areolata | reverse complement strand
CTCTGCTAGGTGGCTGTTGTAAATGCCTGCGTTTTGTATGTATTTTGTATCATCATTTTTGTGTGCGTTCAGGTTCTCTTTTTTTCATCTTCTGCCGACACCTCAAAAGAGTGGCCAATGGCCCAGGTCTGTGTACATGACTGACTGTGTCTATGTCAGGTTCTCTTTTTTCATCCTCTGCAGACACCTCAAAAGAGTGGCCAATGGCCCAGGTCTGTGTACATGACTGACTGTGTCTATGTCAGGTTCTCTTTTTTCATCCTCTGCAGACACCTCAAAAGAGTGGCCAGTGGCCCAGGTCTGTGTACATGACTGACTATCTATGTCAGGTTCTCTTTTTTCATCCTCTGCCGACACCTCAAAAGAGTGGCCAATGGCCCAGGTCTGTGTACATGACTGACTGTATCTTTGCCAAACTTACTTTTCCAGATTATTTTCTATTCAAGACTGATATCGAAGGTGTCTTTTTGCTTTTACTAGGATGTTTTCAGTCCCACATTGGCCCCCATGAGCAGGTCGGCTGGGCACTAAGCCACAATGATAACAGTACCCATTCTGGTGTCATGTGCTGTACCCTATTTCAACTGATGCAAATTAGGCCTGCCAAACCGATTAGCATATTCATCTAAACAAGGAGCACACAATACAGACCCACCATCTCTGGCTTGAGTGCAGAAGCTGCCCGCGGAGGTACTAAAGCTGAGGGAACGGCAGAGATCAATGCGGGAAAAGAAGGCTTCGGAGTTCCAGCAGCGGCGCATTCTGTCCGACCCCTGGTTCGACGAGCCGCTAACGGAGCCGGTCATCAAGGGCGACATGGAGAAGGTCCTGGACGCCAGCGGCTTCCCACTGGGCGTCATCACCGAGGCTCACCGCATGGTGGCCTTCCAGCTGCTGATCCTCATCAGCGAGGGTGAGTAAGGTTTAGGGGAAGGGGGAGCGATGAGAGCAATAAAGAAAGGTGCAAGGCAGCAGTTAGAACAAGAAAGGTGAAATGGAAGCGATGAGAACAAGGACGAAAGGTATAACGAAAGTGATAAGAAGCTATGAGAACAAAAACGAAAGGTAAAACGGAAACGACAAGAAGCTATGAGAACAAGAAAGACAGGTGAAAGGGAAGAGATGAGAACAAGAATGACAGGTGAAAGGGGAGAGATGAGAACATGAAAGACAGTTGACAGGGAAGATATGAGAACAAGAAAGACAGTTGACAGGGAAGATATGAGAACAAGAAAGACAGTTGACAGGGAGAGATGAGAACAAGAAAGACAGGTGAAAGGGGAGAGATGAGAACAAGAAAGACAGGTGACAGGGAAGAGATGAGAACAAGAAAGACAGGTGAAAGGGGAGAGATGAGAACAAGAAAGACAGGTGAAAGGGGAGAGATGAGAACAAGAAAGACAGGTGAAAGGGTAGAGATTAGAACAAGAAAGGTGTAAGGGAAGCTATGAGAACGAAAAAGGTGAACGAACAAATGCACTTTTTCAGTGTTGCAAATGGAATGAACAAGGACACGCTTTTTTTTTTGCTTTTTTTTGTGTGCAACGGCGTATAAAGAAAACGAATACAAAGTATTCACTAAAATATAGAATAAAGGTAAACGAGGACAGATAGCGGGGGAAAGGCTCTTGAGAGAAATAGCATATGGAGACACAAAATTAGAAAACGTGTCATGCGGAGCAGGGGAAGATTCTGGGTAAGACACACATAAAAGAAAATGTGTGCACCGTGGAAAGAGACATCGTGTCAGGAATGTCATGGGGAAGTGATTTTCATATATATAAGATATCGTTCACGTTTGAGTTACTCTTTACGTAAATGTATACAGAGTGTAACAATGTAATCATGTATGTGCTCAAGGTAGTCATCCCGCGTCCTAAGTGTTTTATCTAAAAGGTGTATAAGACATTTTGTTTTAGTGTGTGGGCGTGAAGCAGTGTAGTTGTACATGAATACGATGGTATGATTTTGTTAGTTGTCACATGTTTAATGAGAAAATTGGTATGATAGCTATGCTCCTATCATTATTGGTGACAGAGACAAAAAATGAATGATTATATTGAATTTGTTTTTGCACACAGATACACGAATATCTTTATCTGTCAATAAATGATTCTGGTCTCTTGTATGTTCACCTTCTCTTCTTTTCTTCCTCAAAGTTCTTCGATCAGTGGCTGTGGTTATTCTTCTCCTACAACCCTCAGGCTCTGTTGTCATTGCTGTTGTTATTGCTGTTGATCTTCTCTTCTTCCATTTCCTTCTCCCGCTCTTCCTCTTCTCCTCCTTAATGTCCTCATGACACGTGTGTCCGTATGTCACGTGCTGCTGGTCAGACCTGTACACGTCCCCAATGTACACCATGCGTGACCTGACGGAGATCATCTGGTCTGACTTCGGCAGCCTATACATCCGTAACACCCCTGTCGCACGCAACCGTGAGTTGCAAATAACCGATAGTTTGATCATGACGTCGGCGACAACGATGATGATGATGATGATGATGATGATTACAATTATTGTTATGATGAAAGTGGTGATGCAAAGTTGATGACGATCGTTCTGATGAAAGTGATGATTATGATGCTGATGATCACGGTAACGATGAATTGTTGTGCCAGTGGTTGTATGCTGACAGCGAGGATAATGATGCCGACGACGGTAGCGCTGACGGTAATATATTGATAAATCATGTAGTGATACAGGACAGTGATAGCAGTGGTAAATTAAGATATATCCCAGAAACTCTGTGTGTGTGTGTGTGTGTGTGTGTGTGTGTGTGTGTGTGTATTTAATCCTCTTTCGACCCACGAAGACAAATTGTATCGCTCCTTGGCAGCCTTTTTACGCAGTCTCCAGCCCGTCAGGCGATGGTCGCGCGAGGAGATTGAAACCCTGTCTATGATCACCAGTACCTACCTGGACTTCCAGTTGGAGGTTGATGAAGAAGAGCAGTGGGAGGCGTCCATAGAGGAGGAGAAGGAGGGAGAAGAAGGGAAGAAAAAAACGAAGGCGGCTTCCTTCGAACAGTTGATGCGTCTACAGCAGCGAAGAGGAGCCATCGACATACCGCGGCCAGCGCGGCCCAAGTAAGAGAACTCAGAACTCATTCATTTGTCGCAAAACCCATCAAAAGAATTATGGACACCAAAACTAAACACAACAAACAAATAAAAGCAATAAATTGTGAGCACATGCAGGATCTTCCACAAGACATAGTTATGCACTGCGAGTAAGTGTGATTGGAGATCGTATCGCCCCAAGTAAGGGTGTGTTATTAAAGACAGATCGGCCGACGTAAGAGTGTGTGATTGATCGTATCGGCCCAAGTAAGGGTGTGTGATTGGAGATCATATCGGCCCATGTAAGGATGTGTGATTGGAGATCATATCGGCCCATGTGAGGGTGTGTAACAGATCGTATCGGCCGAAGTAAAGGTGTGTGATTAGAGATCGTACGAGTCAAGTAAGGGTGTGTGATTAGAGATTGTATCAGCCCAAATAAGGGTGTGTGATTGGAGATTGTATCGGCCCAACTAAGGGTGTGTGATTGGAGATTGTATCGGCCCAAGTAAAGGTGTGTGATTGGAGATCGTATCGGTCCAAGTAAGGGTGTGTGATTGGAGATTGTATCGGCTCCTACCACCACCACCCCTCTCACAACCATTAGAAAGAAATAAAAAGAAGAAAAAAAAGAGAGAAAGACAGAAAAAAAGTCCCACTAAACAAACCACGGGTGCAATGTATGATAGTCGTGTCCGACTATGACCAGCAGAACAGCAGAGGAGGCAACTGCTGTCCCAACTATCCGGGCTAGAATTTAATGATAGTGGAGAGTGTCTTGCCCAAGTTACATCCCCGCTCTCTCGGCCAAGAGGGTTTTAGGACAGTCGGCGTTGTGATGGTCCCCAAAAGGCCAAAAGCCCCCAAGGCTGCAGCACTAAGAGCCAGTGCAATTTTGCCTCCTAGTTTGAGAGTTATAGTCCTTCACAAAAGACTAAGCTGTAAATGAGTTCCCAAAACATGTTTATGCTCAAAGACGAGTGATATCGATAACGTCCTGGTGTCTTCGACTGTGGAGTACTGGTCATATGTATGCTCCTAGTTTGAGTCATAGTTCCTCACAAAAGACTAATCTGTAAATGAATTCCCAAAGCACGTAGACTTAAGTAAGTCTTATGCTCAAAGCATGCTTATGCTTAAAGACGTGTGATATTGATAGCGTCCTGATGTCTTCGACGTTTGGCGTTGGGATGGTTCCCAAAGGCCAACCTAAGGCAGCAGCACTAAGAGCCTGTGCAAATTTGCCTCCTAGTTTGAGAGTCATAGTCCTTCACAAAAGATTAAGCTGTAGATAAATTGATAATGCCCTGATGTCTTCGACTGTGGAGTATTCGTCACATGTATGCTCCCAGTTTCAGAGTGATAGTCCTTCACAAAAGACTTAAGCTGTAAAGGATTTCCCATCATCTGTCGTTGTCAGGAAGTTCGATGATCTCCTGTACAACAAGTACCAGCACCAGTTCTTCAAGCTGTTCCTTGTCAGTAAGGGGCAGGCAGTGCCCTTGCAGTTCTGGAAGGCCTGTGAGGACATCCGGTTCAGCGCCTCCTTGAAGCGCACCGAGCTGATGAACGTCATCCGGGAACGCTTTATGAAGGGATCGCGTGGGTGCTTTTTTTGTTTTTGTTTTTGGGTTTTGCTTTGTTCATGAATCCGTGTGTTTGGGTAGTCATTGTGGCGAATGTAGAATAGAAAGGACAGAACGGAGGAATAGGCCATGCTTAAAATTTCAGCTCCTTGATTGATAAAGTTTTTAGGTTCTGATTTCGCTGTCTGTTTGTGTGTTTTTGTCTTCTTTTTTTTCTAAATATTATTATTATTCATAAATCCGTGTATTGGGGCAGTATTTGTGGCGGATGTAGATTAGAAAGGACAGAACTGAGGAATGTGCCATGCTTAAAATCTCAACCCTGATTGATAAAGTTTTTAGGTTCTGATTTCTCTGTCTGTCTGTCTATCTGTCTGTCTGTCTTTGTCTTTCCTTCTCTGACTCTGACTCTCTGCTTCTAAATCTCTATAGGTGTGTCTGCCTGCCTGTCTTTTACTCTTTCTCTTTCTTTGTCTACATGTCTCTTTGTCAGTTTCTGCCTCTTTGTCTCTGACTCTGTGTTTATCAGTCTGTCTGCCTGTCTGTCTGTCTGTCTCTCTTTATCTCTTCATCTGTCTCTCTGTCTTTATTTATCTCGTCTCCTTTTTCTTCTCTCTGTCTGTAACCCTTTTTCTTTATCTCTTTCTCTTTTTGTCTGTCTGTCTGCCGGTATCTCTTTTTGTCTCTCTCTCATTGTTTCTCGCTCTTTTTCTCTGTCTTCTTTCAACGTTCTCAAGAAATTTCAGTGGTCCTGCACTATCTTTCCCCCCCACTTTCTCTGTGTCTGTCTTACTCTGTCTTTGTCTTTCTAGGTCTCTGTCTGTCTGTCTGTGTATCTCTTTCTGTTTCGCTCTGTCTCTCTCTGTGTCTGTGTGTGTCTCTGTCTGTCTGTATATCCCTTTCTGTCTCCCTCTCTCCCTGTCTTTCTCACCTCTGTCTCCCTACTCTTTCCCTTCCTATCTCTCTCTGTCTTTGCCTGTCTGTCCGTCTGTCTATCAGCCTTCTGTCTGTTTCTGTCTCCCCGTTTCTGTCTCACCCCGACAGTCCCTCTTCTCCTCATTATCTATCGTACTGTTCAGACCACATAAAAATGGGGTGGTGATTTTCCCGATCTCCCAAGGGGTCATACTAAAATGCGAAAAGACACGAAAAGACACGCGAAAAGACACGAAAAGACGCGAAAAGACACGAAAAGACACGCGAAAAGACACGAAAATACACCGGAAAAGAATGTGAAAAGACATGAAAAGTCCTGGAATATCTAGTCTGTCTTTTCGCGTTTTCACATTTTTTTCATGTCTTTTCGTGTCTTTTCGCGTCTTTTCGTGTCTTTTCGCGTCTTTTCGAGTCTTTTCGTGTCTTTTCGCGTCTTTTCGAGTCTTTTCGTGTCTTTTCGCGTCTTTTCGAGTTTTAGTGACACCAAGGGGTCATACTAAAATGCGAAAAGACACGAAAAGACGCGAAAAGACACGCGAAAAGACGCGAAAAGACACGAAAAGACGCGAAAAGACACGAAAATACACCGGAAAAGAATGTGAAAAGACATGAAAAGTCCTGGAATATCTAGTCTGTCTTTTCGCATTTTCACATTCTTTTCAGATGTCTTTTCGCGTTTTCACATTTTTTCATGTCTTTTCGCGTCTTTTCGTGTCTTTTCGCGTCTTTTCGTGTCTTTTCGCGTCTTTTCGAGTCTTTTCGTGTCTTTTCGCGTCTTTTCGAGTTTCAGTGACACCGCTCCCAAGTAAAAAAACCAAACAACAACAACAAAAAGGTGTTGACCTGCTTCTGCCTGAACCCCATTCGTGTGTATACACATGCAGAAGATAAAATCTTTGATGCACTTTGAAGATCCTATAATCCATGTCACAGCATTAAGTGAAGCAAAAGAACAAACCGAGAATGATGAAACACCCCTGAAAACGAAGTATGGCTAACTACAAGGGGGCGGGGGGTGGGGTGTTTTGAGCAAGAACGGCCATACACGTATACCGTTCACTCGTACATTCGCGAGTGATATGTAGGGAGCTGCAACCCACGAACGCAGCAGAAAAGTAAAGCAAAAGCGGTGGTGGTAGTTTCGGTTTCGGTTTGCAGGTTCCAGGAAACTGATGCTGGACCCAGTGTACGTGAGGAGACTGGGCAAGGAACCCAACCTGAAGCCAGGACACATAATACAGCTGCAGTACTTGGTGAAGGAGGCATTGCAGAGGAAATGGTGTGTGTGTGTGGAGGGGTGGGGGTAGGGGGTATGTGTGTGCGTGCGTGCGTGCGTGCGTGTTACAGCTGCTGTACCTGGTGAAGGAGGCATTCTAGAGGAAATAGTGTGCGTTATATGTGTGTGTGCGTGCGCGCGCGCGTGTGTGTCACTTTGTGTGTGTGTGTGTGTGTGTCACAGTGTGTGTGTGTGCGTGTTTGCGTGGAGACACTCTCCACTGTAATCAAATTCTAGCCCAGATAGTTGGGACAGCACTAGCAGTTGCCTGCCTCTGTCTGCTTTTCTGTTGGTCATAATGTCAGACACAACTGACTTTCATACATACATACATACAACCACAGCCATCTGTTTCATTTCGCTTCATTTCCCTCCCCCCCCCCCCCCTCTCCTCTCCCCTACCGAACAACGGGCGCAAGAGCCGAGTTGTTAAAGCGTTGGACTTTCAATCTGATGGTCCCGGGTTCGAGTCACGGTAAAGGCGCCTGGTGGGTAAAGGGTGGAGATTTTTCCGATCTCCCAGATCAACTTATGTGCAGACCTGCTCGTGCCTGAACACCCTTCGTGTGTATACGCACGCAGAAGATCAAACACGCACGTTAAATATCCTGTAATCAGCGTTCGGTGGGTTATGGAAACAAGGACATACCCAGCATGCACACCCCCGAAAACGGAGAAAGGCTGCCTACATGGTAGGGTTAATAAACAAAACGGCCATACGCGAAAAATGTTATATCTCTGTCTGAGTGTGTATGTGCGCGTGCCTGAAATCTGACTGGATGAAACAGAAAAAGAATGATAGCGCCCAGCTGTCAGTCGGCTCTTTCAAGGCAGGTAAGCAACCTGTTGTGCAAATTACCCCCGAGTTTGTAAAGCGCTTAGAGCTTCGTCTCCGACCGAGGATAGGCGCTGTACAGAGTTTGTAAAGCGCTTAGAACTTGGTCTCCGACTGAGGATAGGCGTTATACAGAGTTTGTAAAGCGCTTTCCTCGCGCTGGGACTATACGGCGTAGGGGCGCGCCCCCAGGTGGCGGATGGGGGAACCCTCCCTTTGGGGGTTGCACCAAATGATATGGAATAAGGTGCCGTGGACCCACCTAGTCTAGGAGAAGGACAACTCTGATTTCAAACCCGGGCAGATGGAGTCCATTAGCCTCAGCAGGCAGTCCTTCCAAGAGAAGGAAAACTCCCAAGAGAAAACCCGGCCAACTGTAAACCGT
Source organism: Babylonia areolata (assembly GCF_041734735.1). NCBI lineage: Eukaryota > Metazoa > Mollusca > Gastropoda > Neogastropoda > Buccinidae > Babylonia > Babylonia areolata. Next base: position 34,665,831 of record NC_134884.1, on the reverse strand, counting down.
TACAGAACAGGAGATCACCGAAGACGGCGCCACAGTGGCCTCTTCAAGGGGCGTGATCTAGTCAAAACCGGTTGTGCACGCACTCTACGACACATGGCTACGCAGACAACGCTAGACCGATGTGGTGTTGTCTTCCTGGACCATGGCCGGGGGAAGACGGTGCCTCAAAGGGGCCCATCCATTACTACCAAGCTCTGGGGGACGGTAGCCGATCTTCGCCGGACGTCCGAGTTTGTGACATCCCTCGGACTTCGACCCTGACTGCGTAGCTGTCGAACGCAAAAGAAAGAAAAGAAAGAAAGTAAAGCGCTTTGGGCTTGGTCTCCGACTGAGGATAGGCGTTATACAGAGTTTGTAAAGCGCTTAGAGCTTGGTCTCCGAGTGAGGATAGGCGCTGTACATAGTTTGTAAAGCGCTTAGAGCTTGGTCACCGACCGGGAATAGGCGCTGTAACATAAGTACTCATATCATTCATTCATTGATTCAACTCCAGGTGGATGGACTACCTGATGGACTGGCCTTTACTGGAGGACATCTTGATGAGCCGTAAGGGCCTCGACGAGACGTGGGCCATAGATTTGATCGAGGAGGAGATTGGTCAGGAGCAGGTCTTCATGGAGGGCACGGACTGGCTGCAGGACATACCTCTGCTGGACCTCGCCGAGGACGGCAGCCGCGAGAGGCAGATCTCGGGCCTGAGGGAGTCCACATCCTACTCCGAGTCCATGTCCGTGTCCGGGTCGGCGACGCAGTTCCGGGATGCAAAAGACGGCGTCCGTTTCGGCGGTGACGATGTCGGCGGTGATGGTGTCGCTAAGGCTAAGGCGGCGTTAGGGGAGGAGGAAAAGGAGGAGTATCGGAAGAGTAAGGTGCGGCGAGTGCGTGTCGTGGACGAGGATGGGAACTCCCTTGATACGGACGGTGGGTTTTTATGTTTTTTGTTTTGTTCTTTGTGTGAGTGTGTGTGTGTGTGTGTGCGCTTGCGTGCGTGCGTGCGTGTGTGTGTTTGGAGTTGGGGGGGTGGGGGGGGGTTGGGAATTGTTTGTTGTCTGACTGTACGGATTTTTGTTTTGTTTTAGGAAGGGGTTTGGGAATACACCCATCGGTTCATTCAGAAAGAGAGAAAATGACGCAGCCTGTCTGTCTATCTGTCTCTATATCTGTCTCTACATACATACATACATACATATATATATATATATATATATATATATATATATATATATAAATGTATATATTATATATATGATATATATATATATATTATATATATATATATATGAATATATCTCACACACACAGACACACACACATATCTATCTATCTATCTATATATCTATCTATATATATATAGATACATACATACATATACACACACACACAGAGACACACACACATATGTATATATATAGAATATATAGATAGATAGATAGATATATGTGTGTATGTATGTATGTATATATGTAGATATAGATATATTGGTCTCACTCTGTTGTTTTCCCCTGTGTGTATTGGGTACTCTTTGCGGCGGATGTAGATTTGGAAGGACAGAACGGAGGAATAGGCCATGCCAAAAATCTCAGTACTTGATTCATAATGATTTGACGTTCTTATTTCTCTCTCTGGGTTTGTCTGTCTGTGTATGCCTCTCTCTCTCTCTCTCTCTCTCTCGCTCTCTCTCTCTCTCTCTCTCTGTCTCTCTCTCTCTTCTCTCTCTCTCTCTCTAGCTATCTAGCTATACATCTCTGTCCCCCACACACATACACTCGAACACACCCCCTTCATTATTCCCACGATTTCTGTCATTTAGAACAGGAAGGCAAAAATGTTTATTTCAGTAGTCCTTTGTGAAGATGCCGGGGACACTTAGTAGCTTCCACTCTTTAAGAATAGGTAGCATCTCCTTTTTCTGGAAACTGTACTAGAAATTTCACCGTTGTTTGTTTTCTGTATAAGATCTTATCGCAAGCCTTTTCTTTGCTGTTGTGTCCACGGCCAGTATCATACCAAAGCAGCAAAAGGTGCAGAACAGAGACAAGGTCTGGTTATACATCATGTGTTCAGATATTGAATTTGCATCTGCAGTAGTTTAGGTATGCGCCCGGTCGACTGACATGACTGTATGAATTCGTTCTTGAATGAATAAATGAATGAATTAGTAGACTGTTCGTCGACTGCTGACTGCCTGACTAGCTGACCAAACGTGCTTTTCCATGCGGACTAACATACTGAATTATTTATCGATTTGCTGTCCCGTTGCTGTCTTACAATCCTGAATGGAACTGGTTCCCGGGCAACGCACGAAAACAAAACAACAATACAAAACCCTCGGTGAAAAAAAAAAAGAGGAAGACAGTGAAGAAAGAAAAGAAGAGCAGGACCTCTCGGACGATCAGTATTCGACCACATCGAAGGAGGGAGAGACAGAAGAGGACGAGACCAGATCGGAAGCAGACGAAGAAACCACACATTCACTCCTACAAGTCAAACGGGGAAGCAGAGCGAGAAGAAGGAAGCGCAAGTCGCCAAAGTCCTCCACTACGCCCTCGCCAGAAACACCCAAGTCGCCGAGGAAGAGGAGGAAGAAGAGAGCAGGCTCAAAGAAGAGAAGGAGGAGTAGGAAGTCAAGGTCGAAGAAGAGGAAAAAGAAGGAGGAGAAGGAGGAGGAGCCGGCAACGACGGCCCGCCAGAGCTCTGCCTCCAGCTTGGGGTCGTTCGACAGCAGCATCGAAAGCAAGGAGAACATTCAGGACCTCATCAACCAGATGAAAAGTGACATGTTGAACGAAGAAGGTGAGGTGACGACTTGCGAGTGTAAAGCTGCGTGTTGGGGAAAGGGTGTGGGTGCGTGAGGTGTGTGTGTGTGTGTGGGGGGGGGGGGGGGGCTGTGGGGGGGGTTGTTGTTGTTGTTGTGTGTGTGTGTGTGTGTGTGTGTGTGCCATGTCGTGCCTGTCTCTCTGTGTTCTCTCACCTTCCTGCCCCCACCCCCTTTCTCTCTTTGGTTGGACCCAGTATCAGTCCTAGAAAAAAGATATAAAAAACAACAATTAAAAAAAAAAGAATAAAGCATTTACCTTGTTCAAAGTGTGGCATCGTGTCTGAGCAAGAGCATTATTATTTTAAGAAAATTCTTTTTCAAAAACTTGTTATCGAGGGCAAAGGGAGGGGCGAGGGGGCGGGGGGTCAAGGAGGGAGGACTAGTGGTCTGGCTATGTGTGTAAGGGGGGGGGAGTGGGTTGAGGGAGCACCACTAACGTGGCGCTGATTTCTTTCAGTTGTTTGTTTTTCTGTTTTAGTTTTTTTGTGTTTTGTTACCATGCCCACACACACACACACACACACACACACACACACACAGGTAATGATACCAGCATCAGCCATAAGCACAACAGCGGAGACTGTGTACCCCACTCGCGAAGCAAGAAGAGATGCCATCATCAGCCCTAAGTACACCAGCGAAAAGTGCGACATTAATATGTTCCGTGTATCTGTGTATAGAGTAGATCACAAATCTAGAACTGAGTTCGTTTCACAGAAGCGTTCATAGATGCAGCGGTTGGTAAACCAATGTGGGCTTAACTCTTCTCCCATTCAGAGGATGTTACTCACAGGCACTGTAGATTCGGGAACAAGGTTTGTAGTCAGATAATTAACAGCCGGATAATATATGCTGCAGAAGTCGGGCCCGCGGAGCAAGAAAATATGCCATCATCATCCTTAAGCCCAACAACAAAGACTGCAAGTGGACTTCTGGGGCAAGAAGATATGCCATCACGATCAGCCTTAAGCACACCAGCGGAGCAAGAACATATGCCATCACCATCAGCCTTAAGCACACCAGCGGAGCAAGAACATATGCCATCACCATCAGGCTTAAGCACACCAGCGGAGCAAGAACATATGCCATCACCATCAGGCTTAAGCACACCAGCGGAGCAAGAACATATGCCATCACCATCAGCCTTAAGCACACCAGCGGAGCAAGAACATATGCCATCACCATCAACCTTAAGCACACCAGCGGAGCAAGAACATATGCCATCACCATCAGCCTTAAGCACACCAGCGGAGCAAGAACATATGCCATCACCATCAACCTTAAGCACACCAGCGGAGGCTGCGAGTGGACTTCCGGGGAAAGAAGAGATGCCATCACCATCAACCCTAAGCACACCAGGGAAAGAAGAGATGTCAGCACCAGCATCAGCCTCAAGCACACCAGCGGAAACTGCGACCCCACAGCCGACTGACTATAAAAGCACGCCCATGCAGCTGTTGGCGGCAGCTCGCAAGAGGAAAGAAGCCCAGGCCAATGTTGTCGCCGCCGAAGAGGAGGCTGCCGAGGGACGGAGGGTCGGGTCGCTGGGAGAGTACGAGCCGACGCACCGAAAGAGGATGAGGCGCCGATTGCATCACCAGAAGCTGAAAAGCAAGAAGAGGTTGTTGATTGTGAGTGGGTCTGTGTGTGTTTCTGTCTGTTTCTCTTTCTTTGTCTCTGTCTGTGTCTATCTCTCCACCCCTCTGTGTGTGTGTGTGTCTGTGTCTGTCTGTCTGTCTGTCTCTCTCTCTCTCTCTCTCTCTCTCTCTCTGTCTCTCTCTTTCTCTGTATTCTCTGTATTTGTGACTTTAGCGAAGGTACGTATGAGTTCAATCAAAATCAATCAAAAACACTTTATTAATCCACTTGGAAATTAACTTGTGCAATCACAGGCTCGTTGTAAACACCAACATAAAATGATCATGTGCAATTTAAAAAGAGATTAAAAGTAGTCAAATACGAATTCCAATCGCTGACGAAAAACTAAAAACAAGCCTCCCCCCCCCCCACACACGCACACATACACACGTTAAAACGATAGGGTATTGCACAACAGTATTTACAAATAAGAAACATCGAACAAATAAATGGTAAATATAACTAAAATAAAATGCGCGCGCGCGCGCACACACAAAGACACACACACGCACGCGCGCAGATGCAATTTCAGACCATAAGGTATTGTACAACAATACATATATGTATGTATATAAACATTCAGGAGATAAATCGTATATATAAGTAAAATGCACACTCACACACACGCACGCATGCGCGCACACACACACACACGCGCGCGCGCGCAAACACACACACACACACGAACTCAGACACGCGCGCGCGCGCGCAGACAAACGTTAAGACCATAAGGTATTGTACAGCAAATATATAAAAACATGCAGGAGATAAATCGTGTATGTGAGTAAAATGCAAACACACACACACACACACACACACACACACACACACACACACAAGCATATATCACGCCAATAAATTCAGTACATTTAACATTAAGATTCGTGGAATCCATTACCAAAAAGAAAAAAAAATCACTTGCGTGTGAACACAATGAATTGGCCCGTGCTCAACCACAGTCCCACATGCACGCATAATGTCTGCACCCATGCACTCGCCTGATGGTGAAGTTTAGGTGTTGCTGGGGGCGTGGGGGTGGGGATGGGGAATGGTTATGTGATTAGTGTCACAGTCCTACGAGTGAGTGTATTGCATGCTTTGATTGTGTGCGCGAATGGCTGTGGGAATGAATGAATTAATGTAACGAGATGTTCTTGCGCGTGGAGCTCTGAGTCTGCCACTTCTGTCTGACCGTCTGCTGCTAATGTCATCATGTAGTGGGTGTGTTTCGTCTGTCAAAATTGTTGTGAGTCTGTCAGTCAGTTTTCAAGTGTGCATGTCGCTAAAGGTGTCTTGTATGATACTTACCACCCCACCCGCTTTTCTAATGACTTTTTCCTACCTGTCTTTGTCATGTTTGGTCAAGTTCCCTCCCCAGCACACGGCGCCATAAGTTAAAACGCTGCAGACAACAGATGTGTAAAACATTTGGAGCATATGTTTGCACACATTAAAAGACTTCATTTTTCCAAGACAACACTCGGCTTATATCACAGATTGACATAAGTTTACATTTGGGCCAACAGCAAACTGAGAGCTGTGGTTTCTCCGATCAATGGGAAACCATTTACAGCTTAGTCTTTTGTGAAGGACTATGACTCTCAAACTAGGAGGCAAAATAGCACTGGCTCTTCGTGCTGCAGCCTTGTGGGCTAGTTGACCTTTGGGAACCACCCCAACACCGACTGTCCTAAAACCCTCTTGGCCGAGAGAGTGGGGATGTAATTTGGGCAAGACTCTCTCCGCTATAATCTGCTGTTCTGATGGTCATAGTCGGACACGACTGACTATCATATATATATATATATATATATATAGTGGAGTAGACATTCCAAGAGAGCTTACTGTCGATTACTACACCAATATATTTGTATGAGTCCACTTGTTCAGCTACTTCACTTTTGTGATAATTTTACTTAAACTTGATTTCTTTTTTCTGAAGTCGATTACAAGCTCTTTCGTTTTGTAAACATTCACTTCAGGGTAATTTTTATCACACCAGTTCAAAAACTTGTTAATTTCTCTTCGGTAGTCAGCGTCATCGTCCTTAGTAATAAATACTCTCAGTCCGGAGTCATCTGCAAACTTAACGAGTGGTCAAACTTCTGCATTCAGCCGTATACAAGGTAAATAGAAATGGTGAGAGCACTGTGCCTTGTGAAATAAAATAATTTAATTTTACAAACTGGGGCTTTTTAGTAAGGTAGTCTAAAACCCATAAAATCGTCGGAAAAGCGAGCCCCATGTGCACAAGCTTCTTTGCTAAAAGATGAGGTTGAATAGTATTAAAAGCACTAGAAAAGTCAAAGAACATTAGGCGGACACAGGTATTTGATTTGTCTAGGTGTTTAGGTGCATCTCCACTGAGCCACCACTCGACTGGTTACGAAGAAAAATTGCTCAGTGTGTGTGTGTGTGTGTGTGTGCTGACAGATATACAGGTGGCGACAGGTGATCAGGGTGATCAACACTTTTATCCTCTCTGTCACCGACACGATTGAGCAGAGCCTGTTCGAAGACTTTTTGCGCATGGAAGTGGACAGGGCAGAGGAGGCCAGCCAAAGTGAGTGGGGACTGGTACAGATGGCTGTATTGTATTGTATTGTATTGTAATGTATTGTGTTGTATTGTATTGAATTGTATCGTATACTCTTTTGTCTTGTCAGATTTAAGTACGTAAGATTTCCGTATTTCTTTCTGCCTGCAGATGTGTGAAAAAATTTGTTTTCACCTATCAAAGTGGGGTTTTTTTTCTATAGAATTTTGCCAGGGACAACCCTTCTGATGCCGTGTGGGTTTTGTTACGTGCACTAAGATCATGTTACACACGCGAACACGTTTTAATGCCTCATCCAAATGACTAGCGGCCAGACCACCACGCAAGGTCTAGTGGAGGGGGAGAAAAGATTGCCGAGTGTGGGAATCGATCCTGTGCCCTCAGATTCTCTCGCTTCCTAGGCGGTCGCGTTACTGTGGCCGACAGGCCACAGCAAAGTATGACGCTCGGTAAACAGATAATGATAGACACGGATGATTTATTCTAGCATGGGCCACTGCCCCTCATGAAGGGGTGCAAACACATGATCATTAAAATAGAAGAAAAAAAAAGAAGAAGAAAAAACCAAAAATAATACGCTATCGTGTCATCAATAAATGAACGTAGTTCAGTGTGTGTGTGTGTGTGTGTGTGTGTGTGTGTGTGTGTGTGTGTGAGAGAGAGAGAGAGAGAGCTAACAAGTACATGTATGCGGGTTCATACTTCTGTGTGTGCATGTTCATTTGCAAACATGCATTCTTATTTATCGATTGAAAAAAAGAAGGTTTTTTTTCTTTTCTTTTTGTTGTTGTTTGTTCATTCATGAACTCATACAGTATCATACTATACACTACAATACCCTACAATACAACACAGCACAATTTAAAACAACTTACTTTTTTTTTGTTCATTCATATACTCTTATAATATATACGATGCATGCCCACTTTACATGCTAAAACATTTGATTATGATAATTTGTATTCTATTTCCCTTAAATTGTTCTAACTTAGTGACAGATAAAAGACACTGTCACATGGACCTTTAAGCTAAACATAAAAAAAAGTATCAACGTGTCCGAGTATCTGTTATCCCGCATTAGTTATTTGACTCCAGATCGTTTGTTTTTTTCTTTCGTGCCCCATTTTGTTTAATTGTTTTCACGATTATTGTTCTGATCTGTGCCGCCATGTCACTAGAGCTTTACAGCTAATGGCATTACGCATTTCAGTGTTCAAATAAAATACACAATACATTTTTAAAAAAAATTTCTTTATTAGTTTGGTTACTTATTTGCTTGCTTTTTTCATATTCATTATGTGGGAAGACGCTCTCCACTATAATCAAATTTAATTCTAGCCCAGATAGTTGGGACAGCAGTTGCCACCTCTAGGTTGTACTGATTGTCATAGTCGGGCACGACTGACTATCATACATACATACATACATGCAAGAATGCATACACACTTACATACACACATACATACGTACCTACCTACATAGATATCTACCCGCCTACCTACTTCCATACATAGATACCTACCAACCTACCTACGTACCTACCTTATTTCCTTGTACATCCGTTGTGCAGAGTGCGTGATAATGAGGGGCCAGACGAGACCCGTGTTCACTCGCAAGACCATGAAAATGCTGATCACTGTCAACAAGCTGCCAGCCGACCTCCGCTTTTGGTTGGAGGCTTACAAGTTGGTTCAACACTCGCCTTCTCTTTTATAATGATGATCTCACTTTCTCTTTGTGCATCTGTCTTGTCTTTCTTTGCTTGTCTATCCGCGCAATAGTCACTGCGCATGCGTCACACGTTTCCTTGCTGGGACAACAGCAGCACCAACAATGGAATGTTTATTCGTCCGTGGTATTATTTTCACGTGGCAACACTCACAGGCGGAGGCAAATACGACTTCTGAGTTGTTTTAGTCTTTTACACAGATTGCCTTCCCTTTCAGTCTGTCTTCGGCAGCTTTGTGTGTGTGTGTGTGTGTGTGTGTGTGTGTGTGTGTGTTTTGAAGCTTAACAATACAATACAACACAACACAACACAACACAATAGAATGCATCAGAGTACAATACAAATCAGCACAATAAAATAGAATGCGATACAACACAAAAACACAATACAATACAATAAAATACATCAAAACGACGCAATACAACAACACAACACAGCACAGCACCACACCACACCACACCATAACACACAACACACCACACCACACCACATCCCCTCTCTCTCAGGTACAAGCGGCAGGCTGCCGAGGCCATGCAGGAAGGAGACGGAGAGATGGAGGAGGAGGCCAAGGAGAACCTCGGACTGCGGGCCAAGGCCATCATCAGCTGTTACCTCACTTCCGCCATCGCCCCGACCGTCCAGGTATACATGTATGATAGTCAGTCGTGTCCGACTATGACCATCAAAACAGTATAGAAGGCAACTCCTGTCCCGACTGTCTGAGCTAGAATTTGATTATAGCAGAGAGTGTTTTGCCCAAGCTGCATGCATCCCACTCTCTCGGCCAAGAGGGTTTCAAGACAGTCGGCGTTGGGATGGTTCCCAAAGGCTGACTAACCCCCAAGGCTGCAACACAAAGAGCCAGTGCAGTTTTGCCTCATAGTTTGAGAGTCATAGTCATTCACAAAAGACTAAGCTGTAAATTATTTCCCATTGCAGTGGAGAAACCACATATACACACCAAACACAAACGAACACACAAACACACACACAAACACACACACACACACACACACACACACACACACACACACACACACACACATATTTCGAGTGATTCGTCAGAGAACGACTGAGAATATCAGATAGATTGGGTGTGCGTTCGTTCGTTCGTTCGTTCGTTCTTTTGCATAACAACTGTTCACATTTGTGATTTTAGACGAAAACCCATCATCTCCCCCACCCAACTCATGCCTTAAATCGTCACTACTTTCCCTGTAGAAACGAAATAAGATAAACTAACTAGTCAACCAGTAGAATTGCAACAAAGAGCCAGTTGGGCTCCAAATTAAACTCTGAACTATTTCAAACACATGTTGATTATCATACAAGACATTTCTAATGGAAGCAGATGGGACTGCAGATTTTGTAAATGACACAGGTAAATATGGTTTTGAATGTTAATATTTATGGATGATATGCACGGAGGTAATTTCATTGCCGCAAATGCAAGTCACATTAGAAGTATATTTTGTTTTTATGGCATCCAGTCGTAATCTGTATATTAGACTGGTGAGCCTTCTGCTACTGTGATATCCTTTATTTGTTTTAGAAGAAAACATGCGATCAATTCTGCGCGAGCTATTGTCAGTGTTTTCTCTGTCAGGGTCAGACTCCTGTTATAGTTTATTGACATGGTTCCAGCAAGTTTTCTGCAGTAGAGAATAACATTCTTATAATGAATATGGAATACAAAGTTTTATGGCATTGTATATGTTCATTGTGCCTTTTTTCGCACAACAATCCACCAGCTCATTTCCCACAATCCAACAAAAGTTAATCTTTGTACCACGGATGGTCAAAACATGAATTATATGACGAATTTCTGTCACGAGTTCTCCTCTTGTCTTCAGATTAAACGATTTTAATGTTTGTAATACAGATTTAGAATCGACACAAAATAACACTTGAAATGTGGTAATGGGAAGATCTAGTAAGTGATTTAATCCCATTAATATAGCCATAAGTTCTGCTGTGAATATAGAAAAATCTTTACCGATAAGATAGTACTTCTCTACTTTTAATGACGGAATTATAAATGCTGCCCCTGCCTGATTGTTATCAAGTACTGAACCATCTGTATATACTTGAAGGTGATTTGGATAATTTTCTTGAATGTGAGATTCAACAAAAGCAGGAAGAGCAGGGCCTTTAGCTTTCTTTAAATCAAAGTAATTAATGTCAAATGTTGCGTTGTTCATCTCCAGTCTAGGAATTGTTGTGTATGATAACCGAGGGGAAATTTGATTTAGGTTCACTCTTGATGTTTTAAATATCCCAGAGGTATAGTCGTGAGGGAGTGAATAGACTGTGCTCTTTTAGGGAAATGAAGGTTTGATTTCAAACTGATCTCGGCAATATTTGAATTTTGAACTGTCGCACTTCTCAAGATATATTTTGCTGATGCAAGTTTCATCTGTTCTTCAAAGGTTAATACTTTAATTTCTGTGTATATTTTTAAAGTTGAAGCATGAACTGGAACACCAATAGCAAGCTTATATGCTTTACTATCCACACTTTGTAATTTTTTTTAACCTGTATTTTGGTGCAGAAAAGAATACCTGTTGTGCTTAGGTTAGTTTTGAGCGTACTAGCGATGTTGCTAGGTGGATAAGCACAGAAGTATCCTGACTCTAGTATGCCTGCTAACAATCTTTAATAAGTTGAGGCTTTTTCTAGTCTTTGTCAAGAGGTATTCCAAGTGTATATTCCATGTTAAATTTGATGTGAGATATATGCCAAGGAATTTTACTACTTGTTTGTATTCTATCACTGACCAGTCTATTTTTAAAATGGGTATGTGTCTGGGTTATAACCAGGATTAAACAGAACCATGCATGATTTTTCTGGCTGCAAAGTCAACCCATTTTCTGACATATAGTTAGTCAGCTTATTTAGTTCTTTTTGATACAGCCTCTTTGCATAATCAATCGATCTGAGAGGGGTATTTTTTTCATTGTTAGTTTCATCCATATGCATGTATCGTCTGCATATCGTACCTTTTCAACATTATTTGATAAAGACTGTGGAAGATTGTGAGCTAAGATGTTGAAAAGTGTTGGTGCAATTACCGATCCTTGTGTGATTCCCATGTCAAGTGATCTGGAGTTGGAGTAAATATTTTTTACCTTTGTTTTGATTACTCTATTGCTTGAAAAAGCTTTGAAATAATTAAACATGCAACCTGATAAACCAATTTATCTTATTTTATAGAGTAATCTTGAATGCCATTCTAGGCCATACGCTTTTTTTTGTCAAAGAAGGTGGTTAGCACATTTTTGTACGAGCAAATTGATATTTTATCTGGTTAGTAATTTTAACTAGGTGGTCAGCTGTTGTTCTCCCTTTTATAAAACCTGTTTGGTTAACTGGAATTCCATTGTTGTTTTTTTTTCTTCACAGTAATGAAGAAGCCTGATGAGCACAATTCTTTCCGTTAAATTTCCAACATATGAAGTCAGAGCAATTGGTCTGTAATTGTTTTTATCAGTTTTTGGCATGCGTGTGTGCATGTGTACGCGCGCGTGCTTGTGTGTGTGTGTGTGTGTGTGTGTGTGTGTGTGTGTGTGTGTGCATAAACCGGCGTGTCTGTGTGTGCTCCCCCGCCTCTCCCTCCCCCCCCCCTTCCACAGGTCAACATTTCGGATCAGGAGGCGACCCGCATTCAGTTCCAGTTCAGCAGGTACGGAGCCACACACGGCCTGTTCCACGCTGCCCAGATGCGCCTCACCCCTCTGCTCATCGTCCTGTGGAAAAAGTCTGCATTATTGTGTGTGTGTGTGTGTGTGTGTGTGTGTGTGTGTGTGTGTGTGTGCTAAAAGTCTGTGTTATTGCCTGCCTGTTGTGTCAAGTCAAGTCAAAATGATCTTTATTGAGGGTAAAAGAATAAGCTTATACAGCTTTTTTACATCCTGCCCTCATAAAAAAAAGAGAAGAAAAGGGGGAAGTGGGGGTCTGGAAAGGATAATATGGAAATAAACAATTACAAGAAACACACAAAAATTCTACTGAGAACAACAACAACAACAGAAATAATACAAGCGTAAATAGCAATAAATTTACATATGATACTGACACGATTACAACATGCAGTGCGACATTCTTACATCATTAACTTAATTCAGGAAGAAAAGAGAGAGAGAAAAAACGAGAGAGAAAGATACATATATATACATACACATACAAACACACACACATACACACACACACACACACATTATATATATATATACATATATATATATATAGAGAGAGAGAGAGAGAACAGACAGACGGATAAAGGTAACAGTCGAGAGATGGAAAAGAGAGACAGAGAGTCAGAAGGACAGAGAAAGTTTAAGGTTAGAAAAATAGACAGACAAGTATATAGACAGCAGATACAATGATAGTCATATCAAAGCATCAAGGGATCATATTTTTTCCATCAATTATTTCTTAAGTGCTTTTTTGAATGGTTGCTTTAGACGACATGACTTTAAAGAGGGAGGTAAACCATTCCATATCGTTCCCCCAGAATATGTTAAACTAGATTTATATAAATTGTTTCGGGGTCGTGGAAAAGATAGTTTGTGAGTGTGTCTATTTTCATTAGTAATAAAATTCTGGGTTATTTTCTTTGGTGCCGTTCCATTCGCTATACTGTGCACACACATACATTTGTTAAGTAACAGTCGACTTTTGAGCGGAAGAATGTCTAAATTTTTATAGTCATTATCTGTCAAAATATTAGATTTTAGTTTAATCAGTTTTAGAGCTCTTTTGTGCAAGTGACTGATGTGTTTGAGGTTAGTTTCGCTGGCATTATCCCACAACGTGGATGCATAGTTTATGAGAGATAGAATGTGTGCGTGAAAAAATAGCTTCCTAGAATGAAGATTGAGAAAATGTTTAACCTTGCTAAGCTGGTATATTCTTTTGGAAATTCTTTTTCCTAGATCAGCAATATGATCAGACCATGACAGGTGATTGTCTATTATAACCCCTAATACTTTGTGTGTTGTAACTTCTTCAGTTGTTTTCCAGTGGATGTATAAAGGTGTAAAGGAGATATGCATTTTTGTCGCTTCTGTCGTGTCGTCACATATATACATTTAGTTTTGCCTGTATTTAGAGACATGTGATTCAACTCAGTCCATTTGACCAAACTATCTATATTGTTCTGAAGATCATTTACAAGTTCAGTTGGATTATCACTATTTGACTGAAGTGAGGTGTCGTCCGCGAACATTTCGCATGTGCATTGTATATGTAATGGCAAGTCATTTATATATATGGAAAATAAAAGTGGTCCAAGCACTGATACTTGTGGTACACCAAATTTTACAGGCAGTAAATCAGACCTGCTAGAACTGATTTCAACCAACTGATGACGGTCACTGAGAAAGGAGATACAAAAATTTTAAGCATCATTTGACAAATTGTAATCTGAGAGTTTTCTAACAAGAAGAGAGTGGTTAATTATGTCAAAAGCCTTGGCGAAGTCAACAAAGAGAATACCTGTGAAAACATTATTGTTTATGTTTGAAAGGCATCTTTCAATAATTTGTATGAGAGCTGTGTGACAGGAGTGATTTTCCCGAAAACCTGATTGGTTTTCGTGTATCAAATCATATTTCTTAAGATAGGAATTAAGGTGAGATTGCACATGTCTTTCAAGTGGTTTGGACAAAACAGACAGTATAGAAATAGGTCTATAGTTAGAAGGATTATCTCGGTCTCCTGCTTTGTACAGTGGTATAACCTTAGCTTGCTTAAATTTTAATGGGAAAACCTGTTTATCAATACATAAATTATATACATAGGCGAGAGTGTCTGATATATATGCTGCACTGGCCTTTAGTATTTTACCATCGATGCCATCTAAGTCTCTTGTTCCAGGTTGTTTCAGGCGTAGTAAGCTATGAAATACTTCGTTTATTGTCACAGGTGGTATATCAAAGTTGGCTGAGATGTTTTTCGAGTCACAGTATTGTTTCAGTAGTTTTAGTTCGTTTTCATTTGTTTTATCATTTACAATTATATTGTTGGCAATGTTAGCAAAATGATAGTTTAACTTTTCTGGTGATATCTCTTTTATTGGTTTATGGAAATTAGACATTGAGTTCTTGTTAGTTAAGATATTAATGGTTTTCCAAACTGCTTTCGAATTCTGAGAAGAAGACACTAGATTTTGAAAATATTTAATCCTACTTTTTCGCTTCATAGAATTCACTTTATTTCTTTGTTTTCTGTATAATTCTACTTTCTTTGATCTGTGGTAGTAATCTCTTAATTCAATTTCATTATCTATTTCCTTTGTCAACCACGGAGGTTTAATTTTATGCTTCACCCTTTTTCTTATAAAGGGAGCATGTCGATCATACACTAAATTAAATGTGTTTACCCAATAGTTAATGGCATCGTCGGGATTTCTTATTTGATAAACATATTCTAAACCAGAATGAAGCAAATCATTGATGAATGTATTCTTATCGAAATGGGTGAAACTTTTGTAAAAAAAATTTCTTTATGACCCGATTTAGGAATTTTGACACCTTTCTTTTTCCAAGTTAGACAAACAGACGAATGGTCACTACAGCCAGTTTGAACAGAACATGTTTCCACTATATTAGATTTTGTGTTGACGTAAATGTGGTCAATGAGAGTTTCAGTGTGTTCAGTGAGACGTGTAGGGCGATCGATTATTTGTTCTAGTCCGTACAGAGCGTAACTGATGTTCCATTTTGTTCCAGGTACTGTCAAATCAATGTTAAAGTCCCCAAGGAGAATAATTTCTTTAGACTCAAGTATAGCTGCATCCATCATCGAATTAAATTTGTCGTACCAGTCAACGGTTTCGGCTGGGTTTCTGTAAAGGAATCCTATCATAATAGGTTTACAACGTTTAAGATTAATTTCTATCCAAATAGATTCCGTACCATGATTTTCATGTGTGTTTGTGTGTGTGTGTGTGTGTGTGTGTGTGTGTGTGTGTGTGTGTGTGTGTGTGTGTGTCCTAAAAGTCTGTATTATTGCCTGCCTGTTTGTGTGTGTGTGTGTGTTCTAAACATCTGTATTATTGCCTGCCTGTTGTGTGTGTGTGTGTGTGTGTGTGTGTGTGTGTGTGTGTGTGTGTGTGTGTGTCCTAAAAGTCCGTATTATTGCCTGCCTGTTTGTGTGTGTGTGTGTCCTTTGTTGTCTGTCTGTCTATCAGTCTGTCTGTTTGCCTGTCTTTTTGTTTATCAATCTCTCTGTCTGTCTGTCTGTCTGTTCGTCAGTCAGTCTGTCTGTTTGTTTATTTGTTTACCTGAGTCCTTTTGTGTATCAGTCAGTCAGTCTGTCTGTCTGTCCATATATTCATCAGTCAGTCTATTTGTTTGCCTGTGTCCTTTTGTGTATCAGTCAGTCAGTCTGTCTGTCTGTCCATATATTCATCAGTCAGTCTATTTGTTTGCCTGTGTCCTTTTGTTTATCAGTCAGTCAGTCAGTCTGTCTGCCCGTCCGTCTATTCATCAGTCAGTCAGTCAGTCTGTTTGTTTGCATGTGTCCATTTTTGTTTATCAGTCTGTCTGTTTGCCTGTATGTATATCTGTCTATTCGTCAGTCAGTCAGTCTGTTTGCTTATTTGTTTACTTGTGTCCTTTTGTCTCTCAGTCTGTGTGTCTGTCTGTCTATTCAACAGTCATTCAGTCTGTCTGTTAGTTTGCCCGCGCCCTTTTTGTTTTATCAGTCTGTCTATCTTTCTGTCTGTCCGTCTATTCGTCAGCCAGTCTGTCTCTTTACGTGTCCTTTTGTTTTATCATTCCGTCTGTCTGTTTGTCTGCCTCAACGCGCCCCCCCCCTACCCCCTCCCCCTCCCACGGCCCCGACTCCCCCTCCTCCCCACCATTTCCCCTCTGTCATGGAATTCCTCGTCATCCTGTATAGTCTAGTAATTCTGTGAGAAAAAGTGGCCGAACCTCAAAATAATTGGAAGAAAACGTTTTTTTGGCTCTACGTGTTCAGAATTTTTCGCTATATCACCCGTAAAAAATCGAAGATAATCGAACGTCAGATACGATCAGGAAAATTAAATAAAGAAAAATAAATAGGCTGAGATGGAAGAAAAAGCACACCATACTTTTTTGCTGCCGCAGCTTGTCATTCGCGCCTTGTCAAGTCGGGCTCTGCGGGCAGGCCTGGTTCCTCCCCGCGCTTTCTCACTCCGTGCAGTGAAACCTGTTTCGTACTTCCCTGACCGTAGTGAATGTTTTACGTTGATTTGTTAGCAATTAGTGATTCCGGAATAATAAAACTTACTTATAACTGTCAATTGAATCAGTTACTGAACTGTTATAACAGTTATCTTGTTCCTAATTTGCATCTAGACAGACAACACGAAAGTGGCGTTGAAGAAAGGTTCACATGTTGCCTTCGCAAAACGTGGTGCTGAAGTATGGTGAACCATGCGCTTAAAAAAATATTTTACTGAAGAAATTACAATATTCAACTTTCTTAAGTAATTGTATGTAAAATTGAAACGGACGGTCATCAAGGCACTTGTGTGATCTGAAGTGACGAGAAGCCATTGTCTGGGTTCTAAAAACATTGATTTATTTTGTTTGTTTGTTTGTTTTTCTATTTATGTATCTATCAATTTACTTATTCATCTATTTGTTTTATTTTTTGTTTGTTAGTTACACATTTATCATTCAGTTTATTTTTGTTTATTCATTTATTTATCTAATTATGAACTGTCTTGTTTGTTTCATTTTATCTATTATTATTATTATCTTCTAGGAAGAATGACCTGTCTGTTCGTGCGTCTGTGTATCTGTCAGCTTCCCCCCACCCTCTGCCTCGCACTTAAACACACACACTTCGCACACACACACATAAACACACACACACACACTCTATCTCTCTCTCTCCCTCTCTCTCAAACACACACACACACACACACACACACACACACACACACACATACACTAACACATACACATACACTGCCACACACACACACACACATACCCCCAACCCGCCCCTTCCTCCCCCCCCTCCACCCAACCCCACCCCCCACCCCCACCCCCCCACACACGTACAGATCCCAACTGTTGCTGCAGGTTTTCCTTCGAAGTCTTGTCCAAGAACAGAGAGGAGGTGCTGTTGGAGGAGTTCAAGGCAGGTAAGCAGGCGGCTGTGGGCGACCTCCCCCACCCCACCATGCCCTCTGCGGACTACACCGGGGTCACCTACCAGGACTTCAAGACGCTCTTCATCGACTTCAGTACGCCTCTCAAGGCCAGCACCGACGTCGAGGGCCTCACAGGAGTAGACGGTGGTGAGCCCATTTTATTTGTGTGTGTGTGTGTGGGGGGGGGGGATCGGGGGGGGGGGGGGGTTGTGTGTGTGTGCGTGTGTGTGTGTGTGTGTGAATCAGAATCAGAATCAGAATCAATTTTAATGTGAAACAAACCTTAACAAGGTTTATAAGACACGCATGCAAAGTTACATGCACCACACACAAATGTGTGAACGTGTGTGTGTGTGTGTGTGTGTTTTATTTCTGTCTGTTTCTGTCTGCGGTTTTTGACTCGCTTGTGTAAACAAAGTGAGTCTATGTTATAACCCGGTGTTCGGTTGTCTCTCTCTCTCTCTCTCTCTCTCTCTCTCTCTCTCTCTCTCTCTCTCTCTCTCTGTGTGTGTGTGTGTGTGTGTGTGTGTGTGTGTGTGTGTTTTTGTTGTTGTTCTTTTTAGTTCCATCTTTCGGCAGCATTATGTATACTCCCACGTCGTTCATTTCAACGTCGCTCGTCTCTCTCTCTCTCTTTCTTTCTCTCACTTTCTCTCTGTGTCCCTCCGTGTCTGTCTGTCTGTCTGTCTCCCACCCTCCTCTCTCTCTCTCTCTCTCTCTCTCTCTCTCTCTCACTTTCTCTCTGTGTCCCTCCGTGTCTGTCTGTTTCCCACCCCCTCTCCTCTCTCTCTCTCTCTTTCTTTCTCTCACTTTTTCTCTGTGTCCCTCCGTGTCTGTCTGTCTCCCACCCGCCCTCCTCTCTCTCTCTCTCTCTCTCTCTCTCTCTCTCTCTCTCTCTCTCTCTCTCTGTGCCACTGTCTCTGTCTCAGTTTCAGTTTGCCTGTGTCTCTGTATCCTTTTCACTCTTTATATATCTTAGTTTCTCTGTCTGTCTCTGTCGCTGTCTCACACTTTTTCAGCCTCTGTCTCTGTCTGTCTGTCTGTCTGTCTGTCTGTCTGTATGCTTCTTTCTGCCTTTCTCTGTCTTCGTCTCTGTCTGGCTGTGTCAGATTGTCTGTCTTTCTTACAGGTCTGTTTTTTTGTGTGGAGTGATGTGAGCGCATGAGCGAGCACTTGTTTGTGGTTTAATTTTTTTTTAATTTTTTTATCTGTCCTGTTTGTGTGTCTGTCTGCCTGTCTATCTGCCCATCTGTTTGTCTGCCTTAATTCTCTCATCTCTCCCTGCATGCAAAAGTTCCAAAGTTCTCATACGGACACACCCGGATTTTATTAGTAAACCCCCCTCCGACAATGCCTATTTATTGACAAACACGTAAGGTTTCATGGATTGCTTGGTCCATACTTGTCTTGCTCTGGTGATGACGCACAGACCAGGACCATGATAATACCGTGTAGTAAATTACGTAATGACTGGTTGCCAGATCTTCACTGGTCGTGAGACTATGGGGTAATAGTAGTAGTAGTAGTTGTTGTAGTAGTAGTAGTTGTTGTTCTTGTTGTTGTTGTGGAAGTGGAGGGGAAAGAGGAAGAAGAACAAGACCATTTACGCGGGCCTACCACATAACGTCATTTTTAAAAATCTTGTTATTGTATTTCGTTATTTCGTGTATTTTATTTGATTTTAACTCGTTTCGGTTTTTGTTTGGGTTTTTTTTTTTTTGTTTTTTTACATTTCGTTTTATTTCATTTCATTTCATTTTATCTTATCCTATTTTAGTCATTTTTCATTTCATCTTATGCTATTTTAGAAAAAATAAAGACGTAATGATATAATCTGTTCCTGTCGTGTGTGTATGTGTGTGTGTGTGTGTGTGTGTGTGTGTGTGTTTCAAACGCTTCCGCAAAACGCAGCTGACATGAGCAAGACTGAGGGACGCGTCAAATTCTCCGTGCTGACGGGAATCCACGTCGTCCTGCCCATCACGGAAGAGGAGCGAAACCGGCGACAGAAGGAGAAGGAGGAGAAGGAGCGACAGTCGAAGGAGAAGGCCAGGCTGTGGAAGGAGAAGCAGGAGGCGAGCATGCGCAAGCTGACCACAGGGTCCATGGAGACGAAGGCGGAGAAGGAGAAGGAGGGGAAGGAATTAAAGACGGACAGCAAAGAGGTGGGCCCCTGTCGGCGGCGTATTTCATTGACTCACTTCGTGTAAACAAAATTAGTCTGTGTCATGACTCGTTGTTCGGTTGTTTGTGTGTGAATGTGTTCGTTCTTTAGTTTTGCGTCTTTTCACTATTAGTGATATTAGACGGTTAAAAAAAAAAAAAAAAAAAAAAAATATATATATATATATATATATATATATAATAAACTAAGCCAAATTAAACTAAAATTAAAAATTAAAAAAATAAATAACAAGAGAGGCAAGGTCTTCAAGACTCACTTGTGATACACTTAAAAAAAAAATCTAATCGTTAAAATGTGTTCTGTATTTGTTATTATAAAGCTTCGCGTTTAAACAAAACAAAAAAAAAAGAAAAAAAAAGTCCTAACCAGATTAGAACCCCGCGTGTTCAGGTGAGAAGAAACTGCCTTATCCATTGCACCATCGTGGCCCCTTAACTGACGTACTAAAAATTTAACATTTGAACTACACTGAGAGTAAAACACACAAGCTTTTTATGTATTGAGTATAATTTCAAAATGTAATGTTTAAGATGAGAAAGATCAGTTTAAAGCAAATTAAGTCCCCTAGCATTAATTACAGAGTAATTTCCCTTTTTTACTATCTGCACCAAAACGTTTGCAAAATAAATAAAACTTCCATGCTTAGCAAAAGAAGTTCCTGTTTGAACAAAAAATGATAATAATGACTGCTCTTGTTGTTGTGTCAGAATATCAGATCAAAGTGCCAAGTTTAGAGAATACAAAAAATATAAATATAACAGTAAATGCAGTTTGCATATAATTAGGCTTCATTTTTTATTTTTTTGTGCCCATCCCAGAGGTGCAATATTGTTTTAAACAAGATGACTGGAAAGAACTGAATTTTTCCTATTTTTATGCCTAATTTGGTGTCAACTGAAAATGTCAATGTTAAAGTTTACCACGGACACACACACACACACACACACACACACACACACACACAGACAACCGAACACCGGGTTAAAACATAAGACTCACTTTGTTTATACAAGTGAGTCAAAAATTAAAGAAGAAAAAAAATGGGGTGGGGAGGGGTAGGGAGAGGGGAAAGAGAAGTCAGAATAAAACAGAAAAGGTAGAAAACTACTAAGAAATGCATAACTAACATGAAATTAGCTTTAACAGTAACAATTCAATAATGATAATAACTAAAACCATTAACATCATTATGAAGTACATTAAAGGAATGTAGAAATAGGGCGATGAACTAATGCCTTTGAAAGTTCTACTAAAAGAAAGAAATAACTTCCCCAAAATTATCTGCAGAATAGTTACTCTCTGTGAAATACTTGGGCAAGAAGATACGTAACTGCTGACATTGAAACAAACTATGATGCAAGCCGAACTGCTTACCACAAATGCATATAACATTTTTACTATATTTTGTCTTCAGCGCGTCAAGTTTTATACAGAAGAAAGTAGAGGTTATTAATTTTGTATAGCAAGCTGAAGAATTCGGTATTTATTTTCTTTAATAATACGTTCGGGAAATAATGTCCCTTTCTGTTTTAAGACTATGTCTTCCATCGTTTATAAAATCGACCCCATGCTGTTTTTTCTAACATAGTGTATGCTTCTTTCACGGAAAGTCGGACAAGTATTTTTGTCTATTTTTTCTGAATCCTGCACCCAACAGAAACTGACATCAGTACTTTTAATCCTCAAACAATGTACCAAATGATTTGCCTCAATAACTAAGTCAGGTCTTGTTTCAAGGCTAAATGATTCGAGAGCATAAAGTACTGATTTGGAATCAACAAAGAATGCTATTTTCAAGAAAACTATTTGATGGCTCACCAAGTAGCTCAATGCTTGTGTAATAGCAACAAGTTCAGCCGTAAAAATGGAAAGATTCTTTCCAATAAAGTAAGATTTTTCAACTTTAAAAGCGGGAATAGTAAAAGCCGCGCCAACATTTTTGTCATCAAGAACAGATCCATCTGTAAATATATGGAGATGATTCTGGTATTTTTCTGCTATGTGTATTCTAGCAGTACTCGTCGTGATACTGATGTTTTCTTCCTTTTTTGTTTCAGAATAGTTGATATCAAAATCTGCTTTCAACATTTCCCAAACAGGAACGGTTTTATAGCTAACTCGTTCATGTTAACACCAGATTCTTTTAACAGATTTGAAACGTAAGTTGCAACTGTTTCTTGTGATGAAATAGCTTAAGCTCTTTTTGGAAAATCAATGTGTGAATGTGTACGTGTGTGCGTGTGAGTGTGTGTGTGTGTGTGTGTGTGTGTGTCTGTGTCTGTGTGTGCGTGTCCGTGGTTAATTTTAACAAATTCATTTTCTCTGAAAATGCTTTGTCTGCCATTACCAAATTTGGATTAAACGTAGTAGAAAAAAAAATCTTCACAGTCATACCAATAGTAGGTTGTACGTCTTCCGGATTAAGCCGAATTTCCGGATCATTAACGGTTTATTTCGCTGAGGCTCCGAATCCAGACAACTATAATTCCCAGAAGGCTAATTTTGGTTTGGAGACAGCATGACCTCGTTGTTCTTGTTCGTAATTAAAAGAAATTTACAAATTCTGGACAAAACACATACAGTGACACTAACTGCACCATCAAAGTGTTACTGCATATGAATATTTTAAAAGTGAATGCTGAATTAACTGGAATGGATTTAAAAGACAAATTGAATGGATGCTCACAGTTCCTGTGACGGCCTGGTGTTGACTAGTCTGCGCAGATCTAGAGAAAACGGTACGTGTCTGAGGCGATGACAGCGTCTCCTTTACCACCAGCTTGAAAAAAACATAATCTTAAATAATCAAGATACATCAAATAACATGATTTCAAGAGCGTTATAACCTCGAATAGAGTAATTGATTTATCGCGGTAAAAACACACAATTTGTTTGAATGATAATTTTGGTTATATTACGTCAGATGAGTGGTAGTGTTGTGAGTAAGCCCACTTGCTCCCGAATTAAACGTGCATGGTTCGATACCACTAAATGTTTATTTTTTTATTTATTATTTTTTTTTATAAAGCGTATTGATATTCAGTACAGAACACATTTTTAACTATCTCCTTTTTCCCCTCATGATTCTCTTTTACTGGATAAAGTGCGTATCACAAATGAGTTTTGAAGGCCTTGCCTTTCTGGTTTTATTCCATTTTATCTAGTTTTTTTTTTCATCTTGTTTTATTCTGTTTTATCTTCATTTACTTTTTGTGCTAAACTTCGCAAAAGTGATTGAATGATAAGAATCGTCACGTGTAGGTCCTTGTGTGTGAAATTCGTGACCGTGTCATTGCACTGATGTCTTTTTGTTGTTCGGGGCTGGGGTGGGGGCGGGTGTCTGCCGGGAGTTGGGGGAGGGTGGTGTCTTAGTGTGGAAGTCTTTGTGTTGCACAGAGCCTCGTTCATTATTGTGTAGTTCAAAACGTCATAGTACACATTTTTTTTGTGTTTGGTTAGAACAGGTAAAATCGTATTTGAATTTATTTGAATTGAAAACGACCCACAAATCATCCACTCAGCTCAATGTTCTTAAGTGCAAATTGCAGTACCCTTTGATATGCTTCAGTAAATCGTATCCAAACACAAATAATTCATGTTTGTATATCTTTTAATTGTAGTTTTTATCCAGAAACAATTAATTTATGTTTGTATCAGTGTCTTTTAATCGTAGTTTTGTTTACCAGTGCAGAGATTCTTTTCATTTCAAAGCGACATTTTGCAATAAAACTAGCACAATTGACGTAATAATGCATCATTCTTGCAAGGGTTTTTACACAGCTCAGGGAAACAAACATACAAGCAAAAATCAAAGAAATGTAGATGTAGATATGTGTGCACATATATATAAGAATCACCCACCAAATTCAATTGTATCATTATTGACATTTACACCATTACTCCAGACATCATTCTCGAGGACTGTAATTTTTCTCCAAAACTGGCGTTAAATATGTCAATAATTTTATCATGTAGCATTCAGGTATGATATTCATTCAGGTATGATAATCATTTTGTCTTATAGCTATGTGCATTCCATGCTATCATTGCGTTGTACTCTTTTGATTTTCAGTTCATACAGATAATTTCCCATTGAGTATAATATTCAACATGTTAACATGACATGTCATATTCGTCAAATCTTAGCCGTTGCTTGGAGGCGTATCATAGAGACCTTGACCAGACACACACACAGTTTTCACACTTACACATAACTGTGTCTGGTATGTCAAACTTCTGGTCGATGTTTATCTGACTTGAATCTTCAAATCCCTGCAGTCAGCTTTTTTAAGTCTGACCTTAAAACCTGCCGCTTTCCAAAATAGCCCTTCCCTCTTTGTTGACCATAGTTTCCCTAGCCTTTTAATATATATAAAGTTTTCTCTTTCATCCTTTGGTTCAGTTATGCAAGCGTGTTAAAGTAGTGAGTGAAAGCACTTTTGATTTGTTTTCCGCACAAGATTCAGCGCTATGTCAATGCATGATTTATTTGTTTATTTATTCCTCTATCTATTTATTTTATTCATTTATCTATTTTTCTGTCAGTTTATTTGTTCATCCATACATTTAGTTGTTTCTTTTACTTATTCATTTATCTCTTTCTATATATGTAAATATATGTATTTATTTGTTTACTCATTTGTTTTGTTTTTTTAATCTGTTAGTTTGTTTATTTGTATATTTATTTATTCATTTATTCATTATTTTATTCATTTATCTATTTGTTTCTTGGCTTATTTAATCATTTATCTATCTATTTTATTCATTTCAACAGGAGCGAAAAAAGAAACCATCCAAAGCGCAGGTGGCCGCAGCCCACGCAGTCAAGGAGAAACCGCACGACTCCAGCGTCGTCACAGGACAACCGACGTTAAATGTTCGAGTGTCGATTGTGGAGCCCGTGTCGTCGCAGCCGCAGCCGCCTCCGCCGCCGTCGCAGCAGACGCTCGCAGAGAAGAAACGGCACCGGCCGTCCAAAGACGATCCTCTTCTGCCCGATCGGGTGGCCAAGACCTTCTTCCACAACGACCCCCGGGTCCCCCCCATCCTGGACCTGGAACGCGCCTTCAAGGAGGTGGACGAGCACTCGGGGGGCAGGTGCCTCGGGGACGGGAACTTCGTGCCCTACCTCGACACGTTCGGGCAGAAGCTGCGCTTGAAGAAGAAGCGCAAGGGCAAGACCTCGCCGGGGAAGAAGAAGAAAAAAGAGGCGCCCCATCCACAGGA
Organism: Babylonia areolata; assembly: GCF_041734735.1. Lineage (NCBI taxonomy): Eukaryota > Metazoa > Mollusca > Gastropoda > Neogastropoda > Buccinidae > Babylonia > Babylonia areolata. The sequence goes on along the minus strand of NC_134884.1, from coordinate 34,640,527 downwards.
AGAAGGCCTATCTTGCTTCCGCCTCGTCAAGCCCTTGCAGAAGAAGAAGGTGAAGAAGAAGAAGGAGGCGGAGGAGGCGACGGCGGAGGAGAAGACCAAAGGCAAGAAAGCGCAGAAGGCCCGACAAATAAAATGGGGAGAGAAAGCCGCCGAGCCCAGAGGCAAACAACAACAGGACGCCGCCAAGACCCTGCTCATCGGGCAGCGGCTGCTGGCCATACGCGTGGAAAATATTGCCCAAGAGCAGACGAGGAGGTGGAAGGAGCGCAAGGGAGAGATCGTCTCGCCCAGGTCGCGCGGTAGGAAGCACCGGTCGAGAGAACGCCGCAGGAAGGCTCGCGCGAAGGCGTACAAGGTAAATAGTCTGATCAGATTTTGCAGTATCACCAGGTGCCAGCTTACTTTGCATCACCTGCACAAGTTCAGGCACAGCCACCTGCTCAGTGTTTACACAGCCCAAGTAGTCAAGAAGACATTGAAAAGCCAGAACACATGCATTTAAGTTCTTGGTGGTTCACCCAAGTATCTTTGGAATGGCTTGCCAGTTTTGAAAATAGGAACAGCACAATTTAATGTAGTACATTAAATGCTCACAAAGATCCTGCATGTGCTCAGTTTTGCCTTAAGCATTTATCAGTCTCTTCTTTTTCCTTGCAAAATGTCATAATTGAATCTCCACGATGCAATATTCGGAATGGAATAATTTTATGTGCATTGTTCTTGTTGCCTGTCCTTGAGTCTAGGTTTTTGGAAACAGATGAAGCACAGAGGGAATTCTTTGTCACATGTGGAATGGTGTGAATCAAGGTGATAATACTTGTTTGTCAGTGCAGCCTATGTCAGTGGAGCCCTGTAGCATTTAATGAAACATAGTTTCTGCTTGTTGACTGATGTCAACACTTGGAATGGATGCAGTTACTTGCTACAGTATGCATGTCCTCTTCAGACTGGTTATTAATGCTGTCGATTTGGACACACCCTTTTTCTGTCATGCTAACTGTCCGAAACATCATCACAGCAATTTCCACAGGTAATGATAGTAGTAGTAGCAGTAGTAGTAGTAGTAGTAGTAGTAATAGAACTAAGAGAAGAAGATGATGATGATAATTAGATAAGCATCGTCATCATTATCATAAACGTGATCATAACAGCAATCCTTGTAAATGCCAGTTTAATCAGTCCTAGAGTGCACTGACATGAACAGAAAGAAAAACTGTCAGAGTACCCTGTTTCACATCCACGTGTCACTTGTTAGTTCATTGAATAATGTCGAGCAAACTGCCAATGTAAAGCTGGGAAATACCTAGTCTGAAGTTGTTGTTTTTTTACTACAAGAAAACAGAGTAAGTTTTGACAATAGTGGCTGACCATACAACACCAAGTAAGCCATCCCATTGGCGCAGCCACGGAGTTTCAGTCTGAAGTTTTTTTACTACAAGAAAACAGAGTAAGTTTTGACAATAGTGGCTGACCATACAACACCAAGTAAGCCATCCGATTGGCGCAGCCACGGAGTTTCATAAGATTCTCTTGTTCTCTTCTTCTTCGTTCGTGGGCTGCAACTTCAACGTTCACTCGTACGTAAACGAGTGGGCTTTTACGTGTATGACCATTTTTACCCCGCCATGAAGGCAGCCATACTCCGCTTTCAGGGGTGTGCATGCTGGGTATGTTCTTGTTTCCATAACTCACCGAACGCTGACATGGATTACAGGATCTTTAACGTGCGTATTTGATCTTCTGCGTGCGTATACACATGAAGGGGGTTCAGGCACTAGCAGGTCTGCACATACGTTGACCTGGGAGATCGAAGAAAATATCCACCCTTTACCCACCAGGCTCGAACCCGACATTCGAACCCGGGACCCTCATATTGAAAGTCCAACGCTTTAACCGTTCGGATATTGCGCCCGGCATAAGATTCTGAGACTTTTGACGCAGCACACACACGCCACTCGCTCAGCGGAGCAGACACGCCGGCCGCGGGATATGGCTGACCTCAATGGAACAAAGTGCTGGGTTTTTTTTGTTTTTGTTTTTTTCTCTCCCAAACCCGACAATGTATTCTTCAATATTTTTGATATGTTAATGCACATGAGTCGATCTACTGAACTGTCGCATTAGAAACATTTTCAACTGAATTTATTTCAGGTCGAACCGACACCCGTAGACATGGATGAGGGGGAGTGGATAGGGGCTGCCCCGGAGGGCATGAGCAAGAAAGGGTCGGATACGACGGTTCCCCCCGTGCCTGGGAGCGGGGGCCATCTAGTGACTCCGCAGCAGGTGGGGGAATACTTCGCTGCGCCGCTTCCTTCACCCCCCGTACGGAGTGACTCTGAAGAGCAGAGAGTCGACGTTAGGGTGAGTATTAATTTGTTGGTTGTTCGTTGTTGATGTTGTTGTTGCTGTTGGTGTTGTCACGGTGTGGTGGGTTTGGTTTGGCGTGGATTGCCGTGTGGGGGGGTGGGGATAGGGGTGGGGTGGGGGTTGTGTGTGTGTGTGTGTGTGTGTGTGTGTGTGTGTGTAGGAATCTCTGGCAGCGGTCCGAACATACGCACGCGCGCGCGTTCACACACGCACACACACACACACACACACACACACACACACACCAACAAAAAAACAAACAAACAAACACGTATGAACACATCCTCCTCTTCATTCTCTCCTTCATTTCATGCCTTCCTTCACTCAGCCCCTCACTCTCTCATACCCTTATTCATTCCTTCACCCGTTCACACTCCCATTTCTCTTTCACGTTACGGGGTACAGACCACGGCTCTAAGAATAGGTGGATAGCGCATGCCTTCTTTCAGCCCCTTTGCTAACTGAAGCCACGGAAGTGTTCAGTCAGCCATTTTGCTACTCGTGTTAGTACAGCGTGAAACGGTAACTTCATATATGTAGCCGAGCGCTCAGCTGGCTACGATGACTGCTTCACGGCAAGCTTTCCCTTGCTCGCGGCGTTAGTTGAGCTGAGCATCCTGAGTGTGCCTCCACAGGGAGTTTGCGTTACGTGTCACTGCACTGTTTTTCTGTGATAACTTTGGTAAATAAACCATTGGCAGATATCAATCAAGACACAACATTTGGCATGTCGTGAGGGCAAGCATAACACGATTTCATCGAAGATACACGGTTACAGTTCACTACCACCAGTTAGAAGAAGACTTCTCAACGGACTGACAGCCAGATACGAGTGTCGGTATGGCGTCCAGTTGGCTTCAGGGTTCCTGGCAAATGAGTTAACTATTTTTAGAACAGTGGTTACAGACCCGCGACGACGAGGAACCCTTTTTCTCCTTTCACTCCCTCATTCATTCGTGCATTCATTCATTCATTCATTCACTCATTCATCTATCCTTTCCTCTTTCACTCACTTTCTCATTCGTTCATTCATTCATTCATTCATTCATGCATTCATCCATTCACACTCCTCATCTCTGTCCCACTCCATCCCTCGTTCTTTCATTCGCCCGTTCACACACTCCCCCTAACACCCCCACCCCCACCCCGTCAGCTCGTCCTTTCCCTGTTCACCTGACGTACACTCGCGATGTGGTGGGTGTGGAGTGGACGGAGGGGGAGGAGTTACGTCGGATTACATAACATACCTACCTACCTACCTACCTTCCTAACCTACCTCCCTCCTCATATGATGTTCGTCCTTCGGAATCGAAAATGACCATGGCTTCAAATCTATATCGGGTGTCAAAAAAAGAAAAAAAAAAGTGAACCGCTTTTTGACAAGTATTTTCTCAGTGATAGAGAAACCGAATTCTTTGAAAATTTTCACACAGTAACCTTAGAGTATCATCAACAAGTCTGCAAAATATCTAAACGTTCGGACGCAAATTATGCGAGTATTGTCAAATTCAAAACATCCTAAATCAGACTGAGCAATGTGACCTTCATCATGTTCATGCCAGCTGCCAGGTGTTGCCATCTGTCAATCAGTGTCAGTCTAAAAATAGCCTGTCTGGGTGTCAAGTCTGTTGATTTTTTTTTTTTTTTTTAATTGTCGTCTGTATCCAAAATCAGTTCTGTCAAAAGGATCAACCATGCCTTTGAGTGAAAGTGATAAGGTATCAGGGCTACCACATAATGTATCTGAAGTAGAAACTTTGAACCAGACAATTAATGCTTTAGGCTTAACTGACGTTTGGAGAATATACCATTCTACAGAAAAAGACTTCACTTCGTTTTAACCCCTTCGTAGCACGTCGTCTAGACTATTGTCTTGTTTCAGAAAATGTAATGAATTCATGTGTGTCCTGTGATCATATTGTCATCCCAGCTTCCGACCACAAAGTAGTTGTTTTAGAAATTAATGATGAAAAGTTTGTACGATATCCAGGTTACTGGAAATTCATCAATAATTACCTTAGAAACGAGTTATTTGTGCACAGAATGAATGACATGTTAGACACTTTATTAGAAGAAGGCAATCACCCTAGTAATATAGAAAGATGGGAATTATGCAAAATAGAAATTATAAATTTTTGTATCGAATTTGGTAAAAAATATATCTTGTGAAAAGAGAAATCAAAGCTTGCACCTTCAGTGCAGGATTAAAGAACTAGAAGAACAAATAAGTAACCACACTGAGAATAAGAACCTGCACACAGAATACCTTAATGTTAAACAGAAATTAGAAGTCATACAAACAAATAATACTAGAGGTGCACTAATAAGAGCTAGAGTAAAATGGATAGAAGAGGGGGAAAAATACCAAATATTTCTTAAGCTTAGAAAAGGCCAGAAATGCGAAAAAGATTATAACAAGACTCTGTGCTGATTCTGGCGAAATATTGACTACCCAGAAGGAAATACTACAAAAACAGGTTAACTTTTACAAATCCTTATACAATCAGAAGACCGACGTGGCAGATGTTAATGAAGCTACAGACAGGTTTATAGAACATGAAACTTTAAGGAAACTGAGTAAAGATGAAGCCACCCTATGCGATGGCATGATAACTGAGAAAGAAAGTACAGAAGCTTTAAAAATAATGAAAAATGGTTCATCTCCTGGCTGCGATGGACTGACAACCGAATTTATAAAATTCTTTTGGAATAAATCAAGCAAAATAATCACAAATTCTTTTAATGATTCATTTGATAGAGGGGGGAACTTTCATACACACAAAGACAAGGTATCATAACTTTACTTCATAAGGGTGGTGAGTTACACAGAGAAAAGTTGAATAATTGGAGACCAATTACACTAACAAACACAGACTACAAAATATTAGCAAAAGTATTAGCTGTTAGAATGGGGAAAGTGATACACATGTTAGTCAATGAGGATCAAGTAGGATACATTAAAGGTAGAGACATAGCAACAATTATAAGATCAATAGATGATGTTATTAATTACCTTAATAAAACTGGGAAAGCAGGATACTTGTTAGCACTAGACTATGCAAAGGCTTTCGTCTCGATATCTAAAGACTACATGCTCTATGTTTTTGATATATTTGGCTTCGGAACAAACTTTCAGAAATGGGTTTCAGTTTTAATAAATAGAAATCAAATTTGCATTAATCATGGTGGGTGGATTTCTGAACCAATTGATGTAAATAGTGGCATACGTCAGGGCTGTCCCTTCTCCCCCTTAGCGTTTATTCTCGCTGTTGAGGTCTTTGCTATTAGAATTAGAAATAGCCCCATAGAGGGTATCCAGTTACCCATAATTTATGATGAAAACATATTTATGAAAATGAACAATTAGCTGATGACACTACATTATTTCTTAAAAATAGAGAGGATATTATACAATCCCTCAATATAGTTAAATCTTTTGAATCGTTTTCAGGATAAGATTAAACCTTCAGAAAACGAAGGCTCTGAGAATGGGTAGACAACTTGATGAGCAAAATCTTCCCTTTACTTTGGTAGACAAAAAAAAAATTTTGGGAATAAACTTCCAGACAGATAAGATGGCAAAACACATTGAAGATAACTGGATAGACAGACCTCGTAGAATGCAAATTCAGATAAAAGAATGGAGTAAGAGAGATTTAAGTATTCACGGGAAAATTGTTATCATGAAGGCCTTTTTAATTAGTCAGCTTACATATGTAATCCAGTCAATTGGAATCCCAGAAAGAGTACTAAACCAAATCAATACCATGTTGTATAAATTTGTTTGTCAAATACAGTTCTCCAATAGAAGAGCTTTTGAAAAGGTGAAACGCAGAATAATGGAAGCTGAGTATGAGAAAGGAGGCGTTACAATGGTTAATGTAATAGAATTCCAGAAATGTTTAAAACTGCAGTGGGTTGGGAAATTATTTCATGCAACAGATAGGAATTAGAGCTTTATACCCAGATGGCATTTACATAAGATAGCTAGTAGCAAAGGAATTTTTTGGTAAACTGTCGATCAAAGCAATTGAAAGAACTGGAAGAAATAGAGAACGATTTCTGGAAAGATGTTTTTACCACTTATCTTGATAATAAAACACAAACAAAAATGGAAGATGTAAGTTACGAGAATTTTACAGACCAAATGTTATTCCACATAGAATTAATAAAATATAAAGGTAAACCACTTTACTTTCGACAATGGGTAAAAAAGGGTATTGAGTATATAAAAGATATCATCAATATACATGAAAACAGAATAATTACATTAGAAGAAATCAGCAGGTTACTGGATACGAAAAAGGCAAAGACTATGTTCGAGTATTATGCTTTATATAATGCAATGCCAAAAACATGGTTGAATTGGATACAGCAACATGCACCTGTCCACGAACCTGTCCAAACCATTCCATGTGATGCAAACACTTATCACTCAAAACCGAAAGAAATTAAGAAAATGTTATCACATCATGCTACAGACAGAACATTAATTGCACATGCTGCCGAATTTTGGAAGAGAAAATGGGATTTTGTATTTAATGATAATGTATGGGTTTTGTCAAGAGCAGCGACAAAGGAAGTTAGACTGCATGAACTACAATGGAAAATCAACCACAACATTTATCCTACAAACATAATCCTGCAGAAAATGAAAATAACAGATACCAACAAATGTGATCATTGTACTGATGAAATTGACTTACTTGAACATTTCTTCTTTTTCTGTCTTCCAGTAGATATTTTGGCAACATATTGAACATTTTCTTCATTGTAAAATTGGTGTTAGTATGAGATTCAGTGTCACAGATGTTTTATTTAGATTTCAAAATGATATGTTGCCTCAAGAAAAATTAACAATTATTAACCATATCTTGCTGATAGGTAAAATGTCTATTACTATTGTGCGAAAAACAAAGATGTTACAGTCACTTCGTATTGTTTTTGAAAAAAAAAATTACATATGAGACGAAAATGTTTCCCTATGTTTTCATTGTGAGCCCTGAACAAATGCATTCACACACACACACACACACACACACACACACACACACACACACACACACACACACACACACACACACACACACACACACACACACACACACACACACACACACACAATGTGAATGCAAAAGACACAGTGCCCATGAACAACATACAGCAGACAGTGATACACACCCATCAAACATTGAATGAATTGAAAATTGTCCATCTGAAGAAAAACACAAGATAATTTTGACTGATATACGCCTGATGTGTAGTCCTATTTTTGTGTGTATGTGTGTGTTATGTTGTACTTTTCATGTAATTGAAGAGGTTAAAAGAAAGGAGAAGGGAAAAAAAACTGAAGAAAGAAGAGAAAGGGAGAGAGAAGAAAAGAGAAAAGAAAAAAAAGGAAGATTGATTCTAAGTTTGGTACACATAATGGTATGATTTGTACGGCTTCCTTCCATATATATATATATATATATATATATATATATATATATATATATATATATATATATATATATATTTAAGCCCCAAATCCGTAAATGAAAAGTTGTATTTATTCCATAAATGCTACTGATTACTATGACGTAGTTATTATGGAGTGCCAAGTATTGGTTTGATTATTTCCATGTTGTTTAGCTGATTGTGTAATTTATATACAAAATAAAACGGTGGTCGACCCAAGAAAGTCCGGGTTAAAAATTTTTTTTTATAAAGACATCGCTAAAATACGCACTACAGGATCAGTAGCACGTAAAATTGGCAGTGGGAGACCCGAGACTGCATGTTCGGAGAAAAAGCACCGTGTTGAGGAACAGATTCAATCCCAGGAGGAGAACCCAGGGACCCACAAATCTCTTAGAGAAGTTGCAAGCGATTTACAAGTGAGGAAGTCTTCTGTGCATAGAATGGCGAAAGAACTGGAGCTGAAGCCCTTCAAGAGGATACGGGTATCAAGGAGGGACCAAAATGTTAGAGGGTAAAGAAAAACTCGCTGCCGTAACTTGAATGACCGCTACTCGGCTACTGATGTGAAAAGGATCATTTTCACAGACGAGAAAGACTTTACGTTAGAGATAGCTAAAAATCGCCAAAACGATCGCGTTTCTGAGAAACGGAAACGAGAAATTCAGCCATCTCGCCTCTATCATAAGACTTATAGATTTTCAAAAAAGATAATGGCTTCAGCTGGAGTAACCTGGAAAGGAAAAACATTCATTTTATTGACACTGATAGAGCCAAGGTTAATAGTGAAAGCTACATTCAGTTATTGGATGACAATCTTCTCCCAGATTGTAAGTGTCTTTATCCTAGAAACAATTACGTGTTTCAGCTAGATGGGGCTCCTTCACACACAAATAGGGTAACCCAGGCACATCTGGAGGAGGCTACACCAGAATTCATCAAGAAGGATGAGTGGCCTCCACTGAGTCCTGACTGTAACCAAATGAATTATGCCATATGGGACTCTCTGAAGGAGAAGGTTTACCGGGGAGTGAGATACAAATTGACCGAGCAGGCGTTAAAGGACAGGATAATTATGTCATTGGAGGAGATATCGGAGGAAGAAATACGTAAAAGCATTTCTGCTTGGAAGAAACGGCTTCGTTTAGTCGTGGAGGAAGATGGAGGCCACATTGAGCATAAACTCTGTGTGTTTTCCTCTGATACTGGATTTTTTACATGCTGTTTTGAATTTGGCAATACTCGCATAATTTGCGTTCGAACCTTCAAAAATTTTGCAGACTTGTTGATGATACCCTAAGGTGACTGTGTGAAATTTTTCAGTGAATTCGGTTTCTCTATTTTGGGGGGACACCCTATATATATATATATATATAACTCCCTTTACACACAGAGAACACGGGGTCACGGTGACAAACCAGAAGCGCACCACAAGGTGACGCGCACGGTGCAGCTGACGAACCGCGAGAGGGAGGAAGGGGTGAGCTGTATCCATCGGGTCAACCGCATGGTGGACCGACTCAACGCCCTCCGGCTGCCCGATCTCGGGGCCCAGCCCCATCCCCCTCCTGGTTCCCCCCCGGCCAGGTCGAGCGCACCTCGGAGAGTGGGAAGGAGGGGGAGTAGAACAGGTGTGGAAGGGAGTGAGGTTGAGGAGGAAGGGTTTGACACCATGGTGCGAAGGCGTGTTCGGATGCTGCATCCTTCCGCTGCTTCGGTTGTGGCTGGTGAGTGAGTGTGGTGCGGTGTGGTGTGGGGTAGTGTGGTGTGGTGTGGGGAGGGTGTGTGTGTATGGGGGGTTGGGGGGGGTCACGGGATGGTTTGATTGTGTGGTGTGTTTGTGTGTTTTGGGGGTGGTGGGGGTGGTGGTGGAACGGGGGAGGGGGGGTGTCTTAGTGTGTGTGTGTGTGTGTGTGTCCGATACCGCTCACATCATGTGTGTGTGTGTGATTGAATGTGTGCGCACGTGCGTGTGTGAGCTTGCATGTGTGTATACGAGTGCATGTTTGAGCGTACGTGTGTGAGTGTGTGTCTGTGATTGTGTGTGCGTGAGAGAGAGAGAGAGAGTGAGTGTGTGTGTGTGTTTGTGTGTGTGTGCATGCATGCATATATGTGTGTTTGTGTGTGTGAATGAGTGTGTGTGTGTGTGTGTGTGTGTGTGTGTGTGTGTGTGTGTGTGGAGCTCACACAAGACTCATTAATGGTTATGAAAAGCCCATAACGGGTCTGAAGACAACAGGGCAATGAAACACACAATATGACTGAGTGTACTGCGACTGTTCACAAACCCACCTCCTTTGCCGCAGATGACAGAAGCACAACTTCACAAGATCGACAGAGCGAGAAGATCAGGAGGGCGGTTTATGGGGGTGAGGATTCTTATTCCCTGCTTCATGTTTTGCTTGTTTTCGTGCTTGTTTGTTTGGGGTTTTTGTTTGTTTGTTTGTTCTGTCTTTCAGTATTTCAGTGTTTGCACTTAAATCTGTGCTGTACGTATCTATGTGTTAAACCCGTAGATTAGAAAAACAAACAAACAAAACGAAAGTGACACAGACAAGGCTTGGAATAGAGGTAGAGAGAGTTAAAATTTATATATATATATATATAAACATCACACACACACACACACACACACACACACACACACACACACACACACACACACACACACGGGTGCGCGCACAAACGCGCACGCACACACACACACACACGAGTGCACGCACAAACACGCACGCATTGACACACAGACACAGACACACACACACACACACACACACACACACACACACACAAAAGCTTATACAAACATCAAAGAAATAAACACTCAAACATCTTTAACAGGTATCAGGATTGAGAGACAAACCTGCATTATCAGATATTTCTCTGTGTGTGTGTGTGTGTTCCTGTTCGTATGCTCTTGTTTGTATATGCTCCCCTGCGTGTGTGTGTATGTGTGTCGGGGGGGAGGCGGAGGGGGTGGTAGGTGCGTGTGTGTGTTGGGAGGAGGAAGGGGTGCGTGTGTATGTGTGTAGGGGTGTGCATGTGTGTGCGCGTACGTATGTGCGTGGTATGTATGTTGCGTGCATGTATTTGTGACTGTGTGACATTTGGACGTAGTTTCCATGCTGATCGACACCCAAACAGAAAGAAAAGACACAGCGGTTTTCTAGCCCCCCCGCCCCCCTAGTCATAAACCCTATCGACTTCAACAGAACACAAACGGCCACGCCACAGACGAGTGACCACACCAGAAATCGCCGAGACGCAGAAGAGAAAGAAGGGGAAGCGGCTGAAGTCCTCACCGGCCAGCACACACTGAGGAAGACTGAGAGGGAGAGGATGAGAGCCTTGACGGAGGAAGAGAGGGAGAGAAAACGAACAAATGAACAATGAACAAATGTTTTATTGAGGGTAAACTGGATAAGCTGAAAGCTTCTTTACACCTTGCCCTCCCTCACACACACACACACACACACACACACACGCACGCACGCACGCACAAAAGACGAAAAAGGAAAAAAAAAATCGTTACGGACACTGACGGAGAAAGAAAGGGGGAGAAAGAGAGCCTTGACGGAGAAAGAAAGGGAGAGAAAGAGAGGGGGAGAAAGAGAGAGCCTTGACGCAGAAAGAGAAGGAGAGCCTTGACAGAGAAAGAGAGGGAGAGAAAAAGATGGAGAAAAAGATATCCTTGACGGAGAAAGAGAGGGAGAGAAAGAGTGCCTTGACGGAGAAAGAGAGGGAGAGAAAGAGTGCCTTGACGGAGAAAGAGAGGAGAAAGAGTGCCTTGACAGAGAAAGAGAGGGAGAGAAAGAGAGCCTTGACAGGGAAAGAGAGGGAGAGAAAGAGTGCCTTGACAGGGAAAGAGAGGGAGAGAAAGATATCCTTGACGGAGAAAGAGAGGGGGAGAAAGAGTGCCTTGACGGAGAAAGAGAGGGGGAGAAAGAGTGCCTTGACGGAGAAAGAGAGGGAGAGAAAGAGTGCCTTGACGGAGAAAGAGAGGGGGAGAAAAAGAGGGAGAAAAAGATATCCTTGACGGAGAAAGAGAGGGGTAGAAAGAGTGCCTTGACAGAGAAAGAGAGGGAGAGAAAGAGAGCCTTGACAGAGAGAGGGAGAGAGGGAGAGAAAGAGAGCCTTGACGGAGAAAGAGAGGGAGAGAAAGAGAGCCTTGACAGAGAGAGGGAGAGAAAGAGAGGGAGAGAAAGAGTGCCTTGACGGAGAAAGAAAGGGAGAGAAAGAGAGGGAGAGAAAGAGAGCCTTGACGGAGAAAGGGAGAGAAATAGAGGGAGAAAAAGAGAGGGAGAGAAAGAAAGAACCAGCCGCCGTGGCGAAGTGGTTAGCGTCGCGGACTGACGGCTGGGAGGACGCAGGTTCGAATCCCAGCGGAGGTAGGTTTTTCGGCCCGTGGCCGGCTCCTACCCAGAGTTGAGTGTGCTGTGGGCTTAAATGGGGAGACTGGGACCACACAGTCGAGTGTCATCCACTTCAAGGATGCGTCTTTGGGTGTGTTGCTCTAATTACCTGACCAACACTGCAAGTGTCTGTATCTCTCGGGCCTGGTTAACGCCGGGATATCATTATGACAGGAAGCGTAGAGTACAGCCTTGTCACGCAGTCCCAAACCAAAATGGACCTCCATAGCAACATCGTCATCATCATCGTCATCCTCCTCCTCCTTCATCGTCATCAATATAAACAAAATAGTCTCAAAGTCTGTGGCCTTTCATGCCCTGCTCTCATGGTGACCTCAGTTTCGATACCCCTCCACTTCTGTGCTTGGGGTGAGTCCTGTCAATGTCGTCAGTGTCGGCGGATTCATGGGGGGCTGTTGTTTGAGGGATGTGGTGGCGGTCTCCAATCTGGGAGGGACGCTCACTCAGTCTGGCTCCGCGACTAAGCCATTATTGTCGTTAGTAGGGGGCTTAGTAGGTGGTGTCCTAAGTACGTTAAATCAGAACAGGCACCACTGAACACCATCGAAGTGACTCAGCAGCAGTGCAGGGTCTCCTCTGGTGTGTGGCCTCCTGGCGATCTAACATCAATGGTTCCCTGTGGACTGTCGACGCTGGAACTGCGACGGACGAACCCGGGTGTGGCCGTGTATGGGGGAATCTAAATGAGCGGCGTGGGAGTAATGCCACTGAAACGGTGCAGATGATGGGGCAGCAAAAAAAAAAAAAAAAAAAAAAAAAGAAAGGGAGAGAAAGAGAGCCTTGGCGGAGAAAGAAAGGGAGAGAAAGAGTGCCTTGACGGAGAAAGAAAGGGAGAGAAAGAGAGGGAGAGAAAGAGAGCCTTGACAGAGAAAGGGAGAGAAATAGAGGGAGAGAAAGAAAGAGAGAGAAAGAGAGCCTTGACGGAGAAAGAAAGGGAGAGAAAGAGTGCCTTGACGGAGGAAGAGAGGGAGAGAAAGTGTTGGAGAGAAAGAGAGGGAGAGAAAGAGTGCGTTGACTGATAAAGAAAGTCAGAGAAAGAGAGCCTAGACGGAGGAAGAGAAGGAGAGAAAGAGAGGGAGAGAAAGAGAGTCTAGACGGATAAAGAAAGGGAGAGAAAGAGAGCCTAGACGGAGAAAGAGAAGGAGAGAAAGAGAGCCTAGATGGAGAAAGAGAAGGAGAGAAAGAAAGGGAGAGAAAGAGAGCCTAGACGAAGAAAGAGGAGAGAAAGAGAGCCTGGACTCACAGAACAAGAGGAAGAATTTGCCCAAGACAGAAACCGAAACGCTTTTCGACTTCACCAAAACGTTTTTTGTTTCTCCTGAATCCGTTGACGGTTATTTCAGTTATTGTTGTTATCGCTGTTATCATTATTGATGTAAATGGCAGTATTATTGTTATTATCATTATTAATGTTTATGGCAGGAATGTGGCTTCGGTTACTGGTAGGGGTGGGGGTTGGGGTTCTTATCTATTTTCACTCCCCCCCCACTACAACCCCATACCCACACATTCCCGTTCCCACGTTCTGTCAGCAATTCCAGTCAGCCGCCCTTCCTCCGACTCCCCCCCCCCCCACCCCCCACTCCAACCCCCTAATTTCCTCTTTCTTCCTACCCCCTACCCCTTCCTCCACGTCCTCCTTCCTCTCGTCCTTACCTGGTCACTGTTCTTTCTGGGGGTAAAGAGAACGACTTTAAGAAACATTTTTTTCTGCATTTTTGTTGGTTTGTTCAATTTCTGCATTGTTGGTTTGTTCACTTTCATCCATTTGTTTGTTCATTTAACCTTGCTGGTGCATTCACACACACACCCCGCCCCCTTTCCCCTCACCCCCCCCCCCTTTTTTGCACCTAGGACGCATGAGGTAACCGTTAACAATTTTTGTTTTTGTGTGCCTGTTCTTATAATATGCACTATTATTTTTTTTTTTATTGTTATCATTATTATATTTTAGTTATAGTTTGTTGTTTTGTTGAGTTTTTGTGTTTGTTTGTTTGTTTGGTGGTGTGTTTTTGTTTTGTTTTGTTTTTTTAATCTGAAGCAAAGTGATGGAATGGTCAGTGATAAAGGCACGCCCTGGGTGGAGTGTTGGCCTAGTGGTAACGCGTCCGCTTGTGAAGCGAGAGAATCTTGAGCACACTGGTTCGAATCCCACAGTCGCCAATATTTTTCCCCCTCTACTAGACCTTGAGCGGTGGTCTGAACGCTAGTCATTTGGATGAGACGATAAACCGAGGTCCCGTGTGCAGCGTGCACTTACGGCACGTAAAAGAACCCACGGCAACAAAAGGGTTGCCCCTGACAAAATTATGTTGAAAAATCCACTTCGATGGTAAAACAAATAACATTGCAGGCAGAAAAAAAACACAAAAAAATATGGGTGTCGCTCACAGAAAAGCGAAGCGCTCTCCCTGGGGATAGCAGCCCGAATCTGTTGTGACAAAAGAGTGATAATACAATACAATACAATACAATGCATGCATGTGACTTGTGACTGTACTTGTGCATGCTGTTCTTTTCTTCTTTTTTTCCCCTGTTGGTGTGTGTGTGTGTGTGTGTGTGTGTGTGTGTGTGTGTAACTATTTCGTTGTTTACAGCTCTGTTATGGCCCTGTGTAGTCAGCTGCGCTGCAAGCAACAAACGATAAAGATTTACTTCTTTTATCATGATTGGATCTCGCTTTTTAAAACCTGAACGTTGCCAGTGTATACCTTATAAATTAGTGACGTGCAAGCAAGCATGGGTTTACTCGTTCATAGTCCGGCAAAGCTTTATCTTAGAATAAGAATGTCTGTGTCAGTTTTGATAGTTCGGTGGGTTGTTAAATTTTGTTTATTGTATTCATAATTAAAATAGAAAAATGTTCAGGTTTATGGCCAAGATACTTTGTCATTTCGGGAAAATGTTGCAGCGTATGTGATTGTGTGTTTTAATTGACGAGCAAGCTGTGTTTTTTATCAACGCGCGCGCGCGTGTGTGTGTGTGTGTGTACGAGCGTGTATTAAGCACACACACACACACACACACACACACACACACACACACACACACATACACAGGGGGAAAGAAAGACCAAACATTCACATTACTTCTCAGTATTCCAACACCTCCCAAAAACACATTCACTCACACGCACACGCACGCACTACCGAGAGAGATAGAGAGAAGAAACACTGACACACACACGCGTGCGCATGTGCGCGCACTAGGTTACTTCTGTACATTTAAAAAGATGTTTACTGCCGTACCTTTTAGAGGATGTTTTCTTCGTCATGTTACAGTTTAGAGGGTTCTTAAACCAAATTTACGGCTTTCAAGACAAATGTATCAGTACATTATATATTTCAGGAGATCCACGAGTACTATTTGAAAATGTTCCTTCCAGTTTAAAGCGCACATACAGATCTGAAATCAGTGTTTACTTGCCAGAAAAATGACTGGAACAAAAATAATGGAATTGTGTACAAATCTACGTGCATACACACTCTTGGTCGGTCTCTCTGTCTGTCTCTCTGTCTCTGTCTCTGTCTCTCTCTTCATTGTTGTCTCCTTTTTCTGCCTTCCCAGTCCATTCCCCTTTCTTTTTACGTGCAAGCCATGACACTTTTTTTTTCTTTTCACTTTTCCGCAGTCTGTGATGTACTATGTGTGCTGTTTTGCTCTGGTGACTAGGTAGTGAAATTGTAGACAATAGCTGTCCAACCTGCAGTATTATTTGCCAATATGGCCATTTTTATGTGTACTTTGTTTGGCTTTGAAGATGTTGATGTTGTTTTGTTTGCTTTTGTTTTTTTTTTTTTTCTTTCTTTCTTTCGATTTTTGTAATCCGGGATGATAAATTAAGCGGCACGGCCTAGTCTTATTTGCCCTGAGGAGCTAAATGGTTAAACGATAATGTATCCCGAACTGTGTTTCTTTGTTTTGTGGGTTTATCTTGACGGTGTTTTTTGTTTTATTATTATTAGTAGTAGTTGTAGCAGTATTTGTAAATATGGCAGTTTTGTGTTGACGCGGTTGAACATTTCTATGGTTTGGCAGTCCTTATATGGCCGTGTGCGGTCGGCTGGACTATAAGCAATAATAAACAATCTCTCTCTCGCTCTCTCGCTCTCTCTCTCTCTCTCTCTCTCTCTCTCTCTCTCTCTCTCTGTGACCCCCTGACAGTCCGACCGGCTCTTTCTTTCTGGGCAGACAATAAAGGGACATAATGGGAAATTGACTATTCTCGGAAATCTTAAATGTGGTTATTTCCCTTCTACTTTTGGATTCGACAGGGCTGAGGGATTGCCTGTGTCTGTCTTTCTTTCTTTCTTTCTTTCTTTCTCTCTCTCTCTCTCTCTCTCTCTCTCTTTCTCTCTGTCTCCGTCTGTCTGTCTGTCTGTCTGTCTCTCTCTCTTGTTGCCGATACACAAATGATACATATCTCAGCACAACAAAATGTGAGACTGACTCATACAGAAAATAAATAAAATATTGATTAAAGAGCGGAAACTGGAGTCAACGCGGAAAAGCTTGATGACAACAGTGGTCCAATCAACATGTTGGTGATTATTCATGATAGGTTGTTGTTGTTTTTTTGTTTTGTTTTTTAATGCTTTTCCTCCCCTTCTCATCTCTGTCCTACATCCTCTCCCTATTTGATCGTTTCCGACTGATCCCTTATTTTTCTCATTTTTTCTATCCCCATTTTCCCTATAAAAAAAAACAACACTTTATCGTACAGCGTTGGCAAACATCGGCTGACAATTAGGCTGTATATCATTTTAAGTCCTTTCACAAAATAAGTCGGTGTATTTCGCCTTTTTTTTTTTTTTTTTTTTTCTTCTTTTTTTCTTTCTTTCTTCTTCAATCGCTCGTTTATCCTATCTGTAGATCTGGCACACAAAGCCTCAGTACGAATACTACAATAGTCGTCGTTGTCTCTTCGTTGCTTGTCACTATAGTCCCTTATATATATTCGGATCCACTCTGTTTACGCATACCCAGATTCAAACACTCGACTATTGGCCGCCGTTCTTTCTCTGTCTCTGGACCTTGTAATTGGAATGAACTTCCTCTTTCGCTTCGTCAGGTCTCCACACTCAGCTCTTTCAAGTCTGGCCTTAAAACCCACCTCTTCACAAGATAGCCTCCCTTCCCTGCCTCTTTCTTGTCTTCAGTTTTTTGTTTGTTTGTTTTTTTCCCTCCAGTTTTAGAGTTATGCATGCGTTTGAATGACTGGGGCGAAAGCGCTTTGATTTGTCTCTGCACAAGATTCAGCGCTATATAAATATGATAATAATGATAATAATAATAATAATAATTCCGTCATTTATGTTGCGGTAAGTTTCACTTGCTCTGTTAAGCGAACATTAAAAAAAAAAGCATAATGTTTTGTGTAGTCTAGACATACATGTGTAGACTGATAGGGAACAGACCTAATTGATATCACTAGGGACTGAACTTGTAAAAATATTGAATTGCTGTACATAACAAACAGCCGGGTAATTGGATAAAACAGGCTGAACACGTTGTCATGCCTTGTGTTGTGTCTTGTCTTTAAAAAAAAAGAAGAAAAAAAGAAAGAAAGAAAAAAAAACACCACACACACACAAAAACGGGCAAATATTTCTCGTTCCAGACAACTCTTTGAACTGTAAGGTGTGACTTACTCGTCTAGACAAGGAATAAACAATGATAATAATAACAACAACAACAAGACAGTAGTAGATTATACAGTGAAGTTGTACCACCGATCGATTTTTTTTTTCAGACCAGATGCTGTAAGCCATTCGCATTGTGCTGAACAGCACAGAGAAGAAGAGCGTATCTGACAGCTGTCACAGACTTGCTTCACAATGAAGGACAGAGACAGAAGGTCTCTTGTGGAGTTGGATCAGTGTATTACTAGTACCATTGTTGATCGACCGGTATCTCCTGTTCTGAAGGGTGAAAGGGGTAAGCCGTTCTCTCCGTCTCGCTCCGCCACTAAGCGATTGTTGTTGTCAGTAGGGGAGCGGAGGGTGGGGGGTGGGGGGGAGGTGGGGGGCTGCGGGGGAGGGAGGCTTTTAGGGAGGATTGGGGGGAGGGGTGGGGGGCAGGGAGTCAGCAAGTGGTCTGGTATGTATGTTGAGTTAGAAGGGCAACTACTAAAGTAAAGAAAGAAAGAAAGAAAGAAGGAAAGAAAGAAAACAACAACAACAGAAGTGCCACTGCATAACACCACCGATGCTGCTCAGCACCGGTGCAGGGTTTCCTCTGTTGTGTGGCCTCATGGCGACTTAGAATTGAAAATTGATAGCTCTCTCTCTCTCTCTCTCTCTGGACTGTTGGCTTTGGTACTTCGGTTGAGAGAAATCTAAAGGAATCATCCTTGCTAAATCACGTGGTTTTTTTTTCTAAAATAAAATAAATGATTTAATGCCACTACATTTTATCTTAATTTATTCTATTTTTAGAAATTTTGGTCGTTCTTCTGTCACTGATTTAGAAATCGTTGTTACTGCGGTTTTGTATTAGTTTCTTATCATGAATGGTCATGACATTGTACATCTTTATTCGGCCATTTTGATAGGGGGAAAGGAGAACAGAACGTGAAATTAAGTCGTTCCCACCGAAACATACTTTTTTTTTCTTTTTTCTTTTTTTTTTTCCAAACAACGTCTTTAATTCGAAATTGTCGAGAGAGAAAAAAGTTCACCAACCACTGCCTCAGAAAACATTGGCACTGTGGTTCGGCATGGGATGAGGATGATGGATGGTGATGACTCTGTTATTGATTGTTCAACTCACTCAGTACGGCCAGTCCTCTCTTCTCCTCTACACAGACCCCTCGGATGTCCAGTGGGTGTCTGAATGACCCAACCTTTAGCTTCCGTCGTCAGAATTGTGGTATTCTTTGTCAACATTCACCTCTTCAGTATAAGAACCTTCCGCTTGCAATATTTTGATGGTGGTAATTGGGGTGAAACGCTGTTAACGTCGTCTCTCTCGCCGTTCGTATGGAGAGAGTTAAAACGAAATTGTGGCCAAGCGAAACTGCTGAACATTATTTATTATTTTGTCAAGACTTTCATATGGCTCGGGCAAACACAATCTTAAATTTATCTCCAAACTACATTCACGTTAAAACTCTGTTGCATGGAGATCCTGTTCTCCAAAATCATACAAATATATTCATATTTCAAACTGTTCACCAGTTTATCTCCGATTCAAATAGATTTTAGCTTAGAAAGTATTGTGAAGAAAGGGTACAACATGATTCTATTCGTAAAATATATGTTGGATTTATTTGACTGACCAAATCTTCAAAGTTGAATGGATTGGCCAATGATCTGGCAAAATTTCTCCTCTCCCCTCTGTTCCCCCTCCCCCACCACCTTACCCACCATTCTTCTAAATTTTCTTCTTTTTTTTCCTTCGTGTTTCTCTTCTATCAGGCCGATTACTCTGGTTATAATAAATTTAATCTCATGTTAATATTGATATTAGCATTATTTTACTATATTACGTACTGTTTGTTTACTTGTTTTATTTCATTATTTAATTACTTACTGTTTATGAATGTTATTTGATACAATTGATAATATTGTTCATCAGCCGTCATGATAAAATTGAAGTGCAACGTTGTGAGTACAGTATAAGCTTTAAGCTTGTTGATGCTCTTTTGTCATTCATTGCATTGTAATCATGTGTATTGTTGAATAATTAAAGATTATTTAAACCAAATTGTGGCCAACCAAACAAAAACAAATAAACCAAAAAATGTACACTTTTTTTAAAAAAAGAAAGTTTGTGCCATCACTGCTTCATAAAAATGCGGTTTCGTATGGGATTATGATAATGGGGAAAAAAGAAAGAAATTGTGATTTGACCCCCCGCCCACCCCAAAACAACAACCAAAAACACCAACTTAAATGACTTCATTCAAAGTGATAATAGGCATTTATTTGTCACTCTTATGAAGAAGACATGCGCCTCCACTGTTTCAGGAAAAAAAAATCTACTGCTGTTTAATAATAATAATAATAATAATAATGGTACTTATATAGCGCTGAATCTTGTGCATAAACAAATCTAAGCGCTTTCGCACCAGTCATTCTCACGCACGCATAACTCTAAAACTGGAGAAATTAAAGACAAGGAAGAGGCAGGGAAGGGAGGCTATTTTGGGAAGAGGTGGGTTTTAAGGCCAGACTTGAAAGAGCTGAGTGTGGAGACTTGACGAAGCGAAAGAGGAAGTTCATTCCAATTGCAAGGTCCACAGACAGAGAAAGAACGGCGGCCAACAGTCGAGAGTTTGAATCTGGGTATGCGTATGGTATGTTTCTTACGGGGTTGATTAAAATACTAGACCCAATGGACACCTCGGTCCAGCCATGTATTATTGGAGATCTTTAATTAATGAACGACCTAACAGACCATGTTACTGTATTGAAGTCAGGTTTGTTCTAGGTGTTGTGGTGGGGATTGAAATAGTGTGTGGAGGGGGGAGGGAAGGAGGTGGAATGGAGATGGAAGGTCGGCTGCGTTGTTCCCTTCACCTTAGCTGGCTGCAAATAACCTTAGTTCAATTCACGGCTACAAAAGTGGCGTCGCCTACAGGATAGAGATCCATCACAAGATTGATCCAAAATTATCCCCTTTAATGTTTCAATTCTTGTATCCAAATTCAATCCATCCCTAAACCACAGCCCTTTACCAACAAGTGTACCTTGTTACAACTTGGCGCTGTGAGCATAGGATGTGCAAATTCTTTAAATATCTCCTAATACATTAAAGCCCCTCGCCAAGATAATCTCTATTACATACTTGGCACTGTGAGCTAGGGTCGTACAGGGACAAGAGGTTGTACTAACAGTCACATAGGGATAATCTAACATAGGAAAAGAGAGAAGACAGTGCAGCAGGTACACAAGTCCACGAAAAGATGGCTTCAACCGACTTCCTGCCAAAACTCCCGACGCCATCCGGTGAGGAAAGCAGCAGTGAGGTCGGCGACTTCATCAGTGAGGCCAGACTGATTCTCCAGCTACAGCCCCTGGATGAAGCGACAGCCTCTCTCTGGCTGATCTCAGCCCTTGCGGGCCGATGTCGCCAGCAGATCGTCAGGCTGCCAGCGACCGAAGTGGTCACCTCAGCCAAGATCCTCCGCATCATTGAAGAGAACTGGGGAGATCAGCGAGACGCCACCGACCTTGCCACTGCTTTCTTCAACAGACAGCAGCAGCCCAAGGAGACGGTGACCGACTACGCATCACATCTTCGGTACCTGTGGGCCAAGGTCAACAGGACTGAAGATGGTGAGATGCAGGTACCAGCAGCCATACTTCGCGATGCCTTCGCCAGAGGCCTTCAGCCAGCTGCACTCAGGCGCG
>NC_134884.1:34596408-34613908 GCF_041734735.1 Babylonia areolata | reverse complement strand
CACACACACACACACACAGAGGCTGTAATCCACCATAGGGTTGAATATCTGCAAAAGGTGACCCCGATTTTATTTGGATTTCCAAGCAAAGCGAAAAACATAAGCGCCGTGGATATGCGACAGAAACTATCAATAGATGGGATGGAAGGGGCAGGGGAATGGTTTTTTGTTTGTTTTTGTGTGTGTTTTTTGTTGTTGTTTTTTCCCACAACGGGGTGGGGAAGAACAAATGTAGAGAGGGAGGGTGTGCCAGAGCTCCTGACCCTGGCAAATGAAGCGGAAAGCACGTGAAGCACCAATTTGAACACAACGAGCAGTGTTCACGTGTGACTGAGGGGAATTATAGGCTCTTCAGGGCATGACATGACCAGCGCGCGTTGGATTCAGGCGTTGGACAGATTCACGGTTGCTTATCATCTGTGTCTGTCTGTCCGTCTGTCTCTCTCCCTCTGTCTGTCTGTCTCTGTCTCTTCGTCTGTCTGTCTCTCTCTCTCTCTCTGTCTCTCTCTCTCTCTGTCTGTTAGTGGAGTGATGGCTTAGAGGTAACGCGTCTAACGCCTAGGAAGCGAGAGAATCTGAGCACGCTGGTTCGAATCACGGCTCAGCCGCCGATATTTTCTCCTCCTCCACTAGACCTTGAGTGGTAGTCTGGACGCTAGTCATTCGGATGAGACGATAAACCGAGGTCCCGTGTGCAGCATGCACTTAGCGCACGTTAAAAAACAACAACAACAAAAAACACGGCAACAAAAGGGTTGTTCCTGGCCAAATTCTGTCGAAAAACCCACTTCAGTAGGAAGAACAAATAAAACTGCACGTAGGATAAAAATACAAATAAAATGGGTGGCGCTGTAGTGTGGCGACGCGCTGTCCTTGGGGAGAGCAGCCCGAATTTCACACAGAGAAACCTGTTCTGATAAAAAGAAATACAAATACAAATTATTACTTTTTTTCCTTCTTAAAAAAAAAAAAAAAATAATAATAATCTGATATGGTGCAGCGTTCGTGGATCATTCCGCAAAAGTTGACACCCGTACTCGAACTGAAACTCACGGGAAAGACTGACATACCGACGATAGCAGAGTCCAAGTATAATTATTACCACGAGACAATGGTGGTGTTGTTGTTGTTGTTGGTGTGTGTGTGTGTGCAAGGTTCGAGACTCAACACATATTTGGATGGAAGGGTAATGGTGAGTTTGATTGCAATTTTATGTTTCAGACAAAGCGATGCGCTAAGGCTCTAAATAAATAAATAAAGATAACGAACATTATCAAAAAGGGAAATTCAAATAAATCTTTAAAGCACAAAGAAAAACAAACAAACAACAACAACAACAAAAGATTTGAGAGGAAAGGTGAAGTGCAAGAGAGACAGAGAGAGAGAGAGGGGTGAATTTGAAATCAACATATCTGGCATTATCTGTCGATCAGGCCATCAACCCTGCCGCCTTTCCCGCTTCCCTCCTCTGTGTCTCGTTCTGTCTCTCTTTCGGGGAACTTCTCTCTCCCTCTCTGTCTGTCTGTCTGTCTGTGTGTGTGTGTGTGTCTCTTTCTCTCAGCCTCTCTCTCTCTCTCTCTCTCTCTCCCTCTCCCTCTCTTCCTCTCTCAGCCCCCCCCCTCTCTCTCTCCCTCTCTCTCTCAGCCCCCCCTCTCTCTCTCCCCCTCTCTCTATCTCACTGTCTCTCTTTCTCTCAGCCTCTCTATCTCAGCCTCTCTCGCTATCTCTATCTGTCTGTCTCTCTCTGTGTGTTTCTCTCTCTCTCTCTCACACATACACAAGACACAAACACACACACACACACATACACACACAAACACATACACATACACACACGCACGCACGCACATACACACCTTCATTGATCGCCGTCAGTAATAAACTAACATAACATTTTGCTTAATAATCCAATTTAAAGCCATGGGCCTCTAAGGATAGCGTGCACGATATTAAAAAAAAAAAAAATAAATAAATATTTTTTTTTTATTTTTTGGTCGTGGCAGTTAAGTTTCCCGTCACCCTTGCTAAATGCCCGTCACAAGCCCACACACCCACCCACCACCTTTTACCCCCACCACCCCCACCCATCTCCCTTTCCTCTCCTCTCGACAAACCCTAACTCTACCTCCGCCCCCCCCCCCCCCTCAACACACACACCCTAAACCCCCTGCTCTCCTGTTCCCTCCCCCCCTCCCCCCTCTCCTTCTTTCAGCCTGTCTGATTCGCTTTGTGAATCAAGTTGTGTGTCTCTCTCGCTTTGTAACGGGACCCGACAACTTTCACTCAACCTTGGCCGCCGTTCTTCGGCCGCGCAAACTGAGTTCCGACTTTGTGTTTTCTGGTTGTGCTGATGTTGTTGCTGCTGCTGCTGCTGCTGCTGCTGCTGCCGCTTGTGGTGTTGATATGGCCCTCTCATGGTCGGTAAGCAAGCAAGCAAGCAAGTAAGCAAGCAAGCAAGAAAGAAAATAAATGTGTACCTGTCCGCCTTTTGTGTGCTATTTCTGTATCTGCCTCTTTCTCTGTCTGTCTGTCTGTCTGTCTGTCTCAGGGTCTGTCTTCGTTTCTCTTTCTTTCGTTTTCTCACTATGGTCTGTGTCTGTCTTTCTGTCTGTCTCTCTGTATCTGTCTGTCTCTCTTTCTCCCACCCCCTTCTCTCTTTCTCTTTCTCACTCTCTTTCTGTCTTTGTCCGTCTGTAAGCAAGGAAAGGGATATGTGTACCTGTCCGCTTTTCGTGTGCTGTCTCTCCGTCTTGTCTCTCTGTCTGTATGTCTCTGTCTGTATGTCTCTCTCGCCACGTCTCTCTCTCTTTCTCTTTCTCACTCTCCCTTTCTGTCTTTGTATCTCTTTAGCGGCTTTCTCATCATGGTCTGTGTTTGTCCCTCTCTCCCTCTGTCTGTCTGCCTGTCTGTCTCTCCCTCTGTCTGTCTGTCTGTCTCTCCCTCTGTCTGTCTGTCTCTCACGTCTATTGTCTGTCTGTCTCTCCCTCTGTCGGTCTCTCACTCCTATTGTCTGTCTGTCTCTCTCCCTCTGTCTGTCTGTCTCTCATTCCTATTGTCTGTCTCTCTCTCTCCCTCTGTCTGTCTGTCTCTCTCTCTCTCTCTCTCTCTGTTTCTCTGTATCTGCGTCCTTTATCCCGTCTCATCCGTTTTTGCATGAATTATGCTCGGTCAGAACGTCAGTGATCGCAGTTTGCTCAGTGCCATTGAAGAAACAAGAGATGGTCTGGATGGTGGGGGGGTTGAAAACACTCTCTGCGAGGGGCTGCTGCATCGGTGCTCTTCATACATTTCTAACGACTCCCCCCACCCCACCCCTCCCCCACCCCACTACAACAAACCATGTACCCCCCCACCCTACCCCAAACCCCCCATCCGCCGCCCCCCCTGCCCCTCTCCTCTTGTCTGTAAGCATCTAATTTATCCTTGTCGTCTGCCTGCCGTGCTGGCTTGTGTTTTGAGAAATGATGGGTGATGGTGATCATTCAGGCATCGTCGCTGCTTAGGGAAAACCAGTATAGTGCTGTTGTTGTTGTTGTTGTTGTTGTTTCTGTTCTTGTTGTTGTTGTCAGTTGCTGCTGTTTGTATTGTTGTTGTTGTTTTTGCTGCTGTTGTTGTTGCTGTGTTTTTGGGGGGTTTTTTTTGTTTGTTTGTTTTTGTTTTTTGCCGCTGCTGATAGTGTTATTGTTGTTGCTGCTAATACTGTTGTTGTTGTTGTTGTTGTTATTGCTGCTGCTTTTGTTGTTGTTGTCGTCGTTGTCGTTGCTGCTGTTGTTGGTGGTGGTGTTTTGCTGTTGTTGTTGTTGCAGCTGCTGCTGCTGCTGCTCTGCTTATGCTATAGTTGTTGTTGTTGTTGCTGCTGTTGTTGTTGTTGGTGTTGTTGCTGCTGTTGTTGTTGTTGGTGTTGTTGTTGCTGTTATTGTTGTTGCTGCTGTTCTTTGTTTTGTTGCTGTTGTTGTTATATTTGCTGATGTTATTGTTTTGTTGCTTTCTTGTTGATGCAGCTTTTTGCCTTTCTTCTTGTAGTCGTTGCTGCGGGTTTATGCGAAGGTTAGGCATCTGCTTCCTTAACAACAACAACAACAACAACAAAACCCACACCATCAGATGTGAGGGAGCGCATATGGATCGGTCCGCACGCTTTGACACCACCTTGAAATGAAACAAACAAAACGCAAGCAAACAACTGTTCGACGTGTTAATGATCTAACCCAGGCATTGACCCGATGTCTTCGTGGTCAGAGAAACATCTCAGTCGTTTCTGTTTTTTGCACGGAGTGAAAATGAATGTGAATTATTTTGTCTTTGCACCATGAGACCTCTGCTGCCTAATAATTCATGGCAACGCAGTGGTGAACACACGAACTACGCACTCGCGCACGCGCCACAGACGCGCGCAAATACACATACACACAATCGCCGCACACACATACGCACGTGTGCACGCAGGAACACACACACACACACATACATATGTACACACACGCGCGAGAACCCATGGAAATAAATACGCACGCGTGCGCGCGCTCACACATCTGTGTATACACACACAACACGCACGCGTGCTCGCGCGCACGCGCACACACACACACACACACACACACACACGACATACCACACACACACACTCTCTCTCTCTCTCCCCTCTCTCTCTCTCTCTCTCTCTGTGAACGAATTAATGTCGATGAATAGATAAAAAGATAACCGTGACAGACGGACAGCTGGGGAGATAAGATGGATCGATGGATAACTTGACAAGCCCCATGCATCATTTCAGAGAAAAAAAATGAACGAACACACATTTCTTCTTGTGTGTGTGTGTGTGTGTGTGTGTGTGTGTGCATGCGTGCGTGCGTGTGTGAGTGTGCGTGTATGTGTGTGTGTGTGGTCTCTATCCATGAGGGAAAAGAGTGGGCATGAACAACGGCGCGGGGTTTGTTTTTTAATTTGGGTGTTCACCCCCCCCCCTCCCCCCAGTCCCCCCTCCTCCCTCCCCCATCCCCCCCCTCCCCCCACCCGCCACCCCAGCGTACACAAGGATAAGAGGAAAAATACAGCAACAGTGCCAAGAGAAATTAAAAAGTAAAATGAAAAAAAAATAATGCAATGTTGTGTGTACAATGAGGCGAGGCATTGTCCGTCCGTCTGTGTGTCTGTCTGTCTTGCTGTGTCTTTCTGTTTCTCTCTCTGTATTTCTCTGTCTCTCTGTCTGTACGTCTGTCTGTCGCTTCTCTCTCTCTCTCTCTCTCTCTCTCTCTCTCTCTCTCTCTGTTCTGTCACTCACTCCATATCTGTCTGTCTCTTCTGTCTGTATTTCTCTCTCTCTCTCTCTCTCTGTCTGCCTGTCTCTCTTCCCCGCCTCTCTATCTCTCTCTCTTTGTCCTCTGTCCCCTATATAGATTTATCCGTTTATAGATATATTACTCTGATGCACCTCTCTCTCTCTCTCTCTCTCTCTCTCTCTCTCTCTCTCTCTCTCTCTGCTCCTTCCTCTGTCTCGCTTCAAACTATTTAAACAGCGAAAGAGTAAGGGGTCATATCTTGTTCTGTCGGGAACTTGCACTTCAGCTTTTGGTTTTTTTTCCCCCCCGCTTTTATCCTTATAAAGGTTTGACGTAGCTTCTCGCGGATTGCTAGCAAGACTGTTGTGATAACTTGAACGATTGCGTGCAGAGATGAAATTATGAATTTTTTCTGGTATTCTGTCGATAAATGTCAACTGAGTAGTTGTTCTGACCCTAATACTTTTTGGTGGCTTGGGAATTGGGTAATAGGCGCGTGCCTTTTTTTTTTTGTTTTTTGTTTTTTTTGTTTTGTGTTGGTTTTTTTGTTTTGTTTTGTTTTTCTTTGTCCGTCTTGCTTGTATCTGTCTGTGCGTCTGTGTGTGGCTGTGTGTGTGTGCCTGTGTCTGTGTGTCTCTGTGTCTGTGTGTGTGTGTGTCTGTGTCTGTGTGTGTGTCTGTGTCTGTGTGTGTGTGTGTGTCTGTGTCTGTGTCTGTGTGTCAAGTAGTTGTTCTGACTCTAATACTTTTTGGTGGCTTGGGAATTGGGTAATAGGCGCGTGCCTTTTTTTGTTTTTTTTGTTTTGTTTTGTTTTTCTTTGTCCGTCTTGCTTGCATCTGTGTGTGTGCCTGTGTCTGTGTGTGTCTGTCTGTGTCTGTGTGCCTCTGTGTCTGTGTGTGTGTGTCTGTGTCTGTGTGTGTGTGTGTGTCTGTGTGTGTGTCTCTGTGTCTGTGTGTGCCTCCGGCCCCTCTCACTCATCCCTCTCGCCCCCGACTGTCTGAGAGAGCATCTGATGTTACTGTGATGTGCATCTGTGTGTTGGGGCTTGTGATGACACCTGACCACGGTTTCACACACAGCCTTCGTCGATCTGTGGAACCACTTTTCCTCGTATCGGTGTTGCTGCAAACTGCCGCCGCCACTGACCTGACTGTTAAAAGGTCTTATGGGTTAATCTGTTCCTCCTCCCCCCCCCCCCCCCCCCTCTCTCTCTCTCTTTCTCTCTCTCTCTCTCTGTGTTATTGTTATTATTGTTGTGTCTTATCGTTACTGTTTTAGTTGTCACAAGGACAGGTTGGAAGACCAGGCAATGCCTAAAATCTTTATCCTTGAGCAATGAAGTTTTTGAATCTCTCTCTCTTCCTCTCTCTCTCTCTCTCTCTCTCTTCCTTTCTCTCTCTCTCTCTTCCTCTCTCTTCCTCTTTGTGTCTCTCCGTAGATTAGCAGGGACAGGTTGGAACAATCGGTCATTCCTAAAATCTTAACCCTTTTAATAAATAAAATGTTTCTCTCTCTCTCTCTCTCTCTCTCTCTCTCTCTCTCCTCTCTCTCTCTCTCTCTCTCTCTCTCTCTCTCACCCACACACACACACTCTCTTTCTCTCGCCCACACCGGAGATTAGAAAAGAGAGATAAACCACTCGCGGAAGGCCCCTTCTTACTGTCTATAACAGTGCTGAAGCCGTTTTGGGGCACACACGCAGTGCGGAAGGGTGGGGGTAAATCACCCTCTCCTTCCCCACCTGAAGGAAACTGGTCGGTTCTGACGGTTCAGCTGCAGTAAAGCGAAAGTTAAGTTATGCCTGGAATTTCCCACGTGTAGTAAGATTCGCTGTATACAATGAAAACCGATTCATTTTTGCTTGGTTTTTAGCACGTTTGCATCTGCTTGAATGTAGATAATATAAAAAGAAAATAAAGCAGCTCCCCCCACCACCAACTCCCCCCCCCCCCCCCATCCCACCCCCAGCGCAATGTTGCACATGAGAGAGACAGTTATAAATTATTGAACTGCGTTTTCGAAACGCTACTTTTTCTTCACACTTTCTGGTTTACATCACCATTTCTTCAAAAAAAAAAAAAAAAAAAAAAAAAAAAAATATATATATATATATATATATATATATCAAAACATAAAACATATTCAGCTCTGTCTCTCTTCTAACATCTGTCTATACATACATACATGCATACATGAATACATACATACATAATTGCATATAGATCTATCAGTATGTAAATCTAAATCTATCTATATGTACACAATCATATATATAATTCATATATATACGAACGCTTCATGTTGCCCGAGCAGACCGTTGTATTGTGCTCTATCTCTCTCTCTAAGTCTCTGTCTCTGTCTGTCTGTCTGTCTGTCTGTCTCTCTCTCTCTCTCTCTCTCTCTCTCTCTCTCTCTCGGGAGTTTTACATGGCTGTTAAAAGCATCTACGATTCTGTACTTGTATGTGTTCGTGACGAAGGTATTTATTCAGACTTTTTTCAGTGTCCAAGAGGGGTTAAACAAGGTTGTATGCTAAGCTCACAGCTGTTTTCATTTTTCATCGGTGAATTGGCAGTGGAGTTATCAAAGAAGGGGAGACATGGAATACAAATGATACCTGGCGCAACAGATTCAAAAGTGTAGACAGTAAAACAAGGGAAATTACTCTGCTGGGGAACTTAGTTTGCTTTAAACTGATCTTTCTCATCTTAAACATTACATTTTGAAATTATACTCAATACATAAAAAGCTTGGATTTTTTTTTTTAAAGTGCATCACAAGTGAGTCTTGAAGGCCTTGCCTCTCTTGTTTCAAAATGTAATGTTTAAGATGAGAAAGATCAGTTTAAAGCAAATCAACTCCACTAGCATTACAGAGTAATTTCCCTTTTTTACTATCTGCACCAAAACGTTTGCAAAATAAATAAAACTTCCATGCTTAGCAAAAGAAGTTCCTGTTTGAACAAAAAATGATAATAATGACTGCTCTTGTTGTTGGGTCAGAATATCACATCAAAGTGCCAAGTTTAGAGAATACAAAAAATATAAATATAACAGTAAATGCAGTTTGCATATAATTAGGCTTCATTATTAATTTTTTTTTTTGGTGCCCATCCCAGAGGTGCAATATTGTTTTAAACAAGATGACTGGAAAGAACTGAATTTTTCCTATTTTTATGCCTAATTTGGTGTCAACTGACAAAGTATTTGCAGAGAAAATGTCAATGTTAAAGTTTACCACGGATACACACACACACACACACACACACACACACACACACACACACACACACACACAGACAACCGAACACCGGGTTAAAACATAGACTCACTTTGTTTACACAAGTGAGTCAAAAAGTAACAAACACACATAAAATCCTGTGATGGTGCTCGAACCCGCGTCCGCGTAGCTATCAGTCCACGCGCTAACCACTTCGCTACCACGGCTGTTGCCTCCGAATTACGTTTGTTGATGCCGACTGTTGATGTTGGCAACTTGTCAACGTTCTTACACAAAGCATTTATTTAACTCTCTCCATACGAACGGCGAAAGAGACGACGTTAACAGCGTTTCACCCCAATTACCATCATCAAAATATTGCAAGTGGAAGGCTCTTATACTGAAGAGGTGAATGTTGACAAAGAATACCACAATTCTGACGACGAAAGCTAAAAGTTGGGTCATTTAGACACCCACTGGACATCCGAGGGGTCTGTGTAGAGGAGGAGAGAGGACTGGCCGTACTGAGTGAGTTAAAATCTTGAGTTAATTGCGATGTCTTAACCAGTATGATACGAACTTCAAACCCCCTGTAAGTCTCCACTTCTTTCGTCCAGCCTTGCCTTGCCTTGCCTTGCCTGCCTGCCTGCCTGCCTGCCTGCCTGTCTGTCTGTCTGCCTGCCTGTCTGTCTGTCTGTCTGTCTGTCTATCCTGTCTGGTGGTGGTGGGGGACCCGACAACTATCATTCATCCTTGCTCGCTGTCTGTGGGGACACGTGGAGTCTGCAGTGATGCTGGCTGCTTTTGGTGGTGCTGTTTATGCTGTCGTGTTTTGCTGTTTATGCTGTCGTGTTTTGCTGTTTATGCTGTCGTGTATGCTGTTTATGCTGCCGTGTTTGCTGGTTATGCTGCTTCTGCTGTTGTTACTTCTGCTACTGCTGCTTCTGTCGTGTTCCGCTGCCGCTGCTGTTGTTGCTGCTGCTGCTGCTGCTGCTGTTGTTATTTCTGCTACTGCTGCTGCTGCTGTCATGTCTTCTATTGTTGTTACTTCTGCTACTGCTGCTGCTGCTGTCATGTCTTCTACTGTTGTTACTTCTGCTACTGCTGCTGCTGCTGTTGTTATTTCTGCTACTGCTGCTGCTGCTGTCATGTCTTCTATTGTTGTTACTACTGCTACTGCTGCTGCTGCTGTCATGTCTTCTACTGTTGTTACTTCTGCTACTGCTGCTGCTGTTGTTGTTATTTCTGCTACTGCTGCTGCTGCTGTCATGTCTTCTACTGTTGTTACTTCTGCTACTGCTGCTGCTGCTGTCATGTCTTCTACTGTTGTTACTTCTGCTACTGCTGCTGCTGTTGTTGTTATTTCTGCTACTGCTGCTGCTGCTGTCATGTCTTCTATTGTTGTTACTACTGCTACTGCTGCTGCTGCTGTCATGTCTTCTACTGTTGTTACTTCTGCTACTGCTGCTGCTGTTGTTGTTATTTCTGCTACTGCTGCTGCTGCTGTCATGTCTTCTACTGTTGTTACTTCTGCTACTGCTGCTGCTGTTGTTGTTATTTCTGCTACTGCTGCTGCTGCTGTCATGTCTTCTACTGTTGTTACTTCTGCTACTACTGCTGCTGCTGCTGCTGCTGCTGCTGTTGCCGTAAAGGTTGTGACAGTGTTGGAGAGTAACCAGTCCCTGACAGACATGTTCCCTCCCATCCTTCTCGTTCAGCATGACACTGATTAAGACGGGTTGTTAGAAATGTCAGCGCTGAAACTGAGAGTCTGCAACGTTTATTCTCAAAGAGTTTTCTTGGAGGTGACTGTTACACGCTAGCTCCCCCCCCCCCTTTTTTTCCCCCCCCCCCCCCCCCCGCGGACGGGTGGGGTAGGGTAGGGGCGGGGGTTGGGGGGGAGGGGGGGGATAGGAGGGCGCAATGCGTGCTTGGCATTTGCTTTGTCTTGGTTGTCTGTCTCGGAATTGCCCCTCGTTGTTTGGGGGGAGTAATAGGTTAACACAAAGAGCACCCGCTCAGAAACGAGAGAACTTAATATAACGGGTCAAAGATTCGTCGCCTTTTTTTTTTTTTGCCCCCCTAAAACGTTGTCGGCAACTGAGTGAAAGGTGGATAATGGGGGACGAGTTCTTTATCAAAAGTGCCTTAAGTATATAATTTTTTTTTTTCAGTTCAAAGTGGCATTGGATTCTAACAAGAATTCGTGATACTTGTCTGCCCCACTGTTCTCTTTCTGTTTCCGCCCCCTCTGTGTGTCTCTTTCTCAGCCTGTCTCTTTTTAGTCTCTCTGTCTCTCTGTGTCTGTGTCACACACACACACACACACACACACACACACGTGCGCGCGCACACACACACACACACACACGCACGCACGCATACACACACACACACACACACACACACACACACACACACACACACTTTCATTCTGTCTCTGACGTCTGTCATTTCTGACTCTCTCACCCCCCCCCACCCCTCCCTCCGAAACCCCCAGCAACCCCCTCCTCCCTCCTATCTATCTAACGGTCTTCTCTGTCTTCCTCCCCACCCCCCACCCCCTCCCCCCCTTCATTCCTTCCCCATGAGATCCGTTTCTAAAGATGATACATGATAAAATGTGACAAATCGAATTTGGAGCCATGAAACATGATAGGACCAGTGCACACATGGGGGAGGGAGGGAGGGGGGCGGGGGAGTGGAAGCAAGCAGCAGCAATGCAACCGCACAGCCAACGCACATCACACACCCCCCACCCACCCACACACACACTCACCCACCCCAAACCCTTTCCCCCCCCGACCACTGTCTGTCTCAGTACATCCCGTGTCACAGTGTTGTCTGTCAAACCCGCCTGGCTTTGGACGGAACCACGACTGACAGCTAACTGTGACTGATTAGGCTTTGGTCGATTTTTGAAGGCCAAGTGTCCAGAGTACTGTTTGTTTTTTTTTTTTTTAGTCTTTTGACAATTGTGCTGTCGGTGTTTGAGGAAAATAAGTTTGGGTTTTTGGTTCTTGACTCTGTAATTTTATTTATATTTGAGAGATAGAGGGAAAAAAATTGTGTAATTTTATTTGTATTTGAAATAAATTCATCATTTGCAATAGAGTATTTAATACTCACTCACTCACTCATTCCCTCGACCGCTGGGGTCGTTGGGGGGACATGAGAAAGATGTCATAGCTCGCCACGCCGTTCTGTTGGCAGCTGTCGTGAGGAGATCTGGCATCGTCATTTTGGTCCATTCCTTGACGTTGTCGGACCAGCTCTTTCTCTGCCGCCCCCGTCTGCGCCCTCCCTCTACAGTACCTTGCAGGATGGTTTTGGAGAGGGTGTTATGTCGTATGACGTGACCAAACCATGCCATCTTCCGTCGTTTGACAGTCGCCAGCAGTGGTTCTTAGGGCCCAACAATACAATGCACAGTTTTCCATTTGTACCTGTTTGCGCCTATCCTTCTGCTCCTCCAGTTTGCTTAATGTGACATTAAACGTTGGAATTTTAGCATACCTGATCCTCACGAGAAAATAATTGACGCCAGTGAAGAGTTTGCAATTTTAGGGTTTGTAGTTTTGTTTCTGTGGTCAGGCCATTAGATGGTTCATCGTGGTTGTCTTCAGAACTGTTGGCGAGTGCTGGATGTTCTGTCGCTTTGAAATGGAGTTATGTCTCGTAACTGCTCTTTTATTATTTTTTTTCATGTGTATTTTAGCACTCCAAGAAACTTTTTTTTTTGGTTTGTTTGCTCCAGTTCGTTTGCTTGTTTGGATTCTATTTGTTTGGGGTTTGTTTGTTTATTCATTTATTTGCTTGTTTATTCATTGATTTATTAATTAATTAATTAATTTATTTATTTATTCGTTTTTGTGCTTGTTTTGAAATGTTGTTATTTGCAGTTTGATTTTGTCTCTTGGTCTGTTTCCCTATATTTTTCTGTCGGTCTGTCTGTCTTTGTCTCTCTGTGTCTTTGTCTGTTTCTCTGTCTCTGTCGCTGTATCTCTCTCTCTCTCTCTCTCTCTCTCTCTCTCTCTCTCTCTCCACCTCTGATACCTTTCACATTATCACATATTGACATTTACATCCAGGCCTACGCAGAAATGGTTGGTGGGTGAACATTTTGGGACAGCAGCGGTGCAGCAGCCTGTATTTGTTGTTGTTGTTGTTGTTGTTGCTGCTGTCAGATCCCTTCACCTCTGTTCCACCACCCCCCTCCCACCTCCTTTCCACACCGCCAGCACACACACCCCTGCCTGTCTGACTTGTCTGTCTGTGCGCATCTGATGTCACCATGTCTGTGTGTCTGTCTGTGTGTCCCTGTCCGGTGATGGGGGGTGCCTGGCAACCATCACTCAGCCTTGCCGGCTGCTGTCTGTGGGGACGACTGGTGGTGGGAGTCTCCAAGTGCTGCATGGCATGGCATGCCCCGCGTATCATGAGCACTGCCTCCTTCATGGTTCAAAGAGAGAGTGTTGGACGGAGATCAGCCAGTCCCTGAAGATCTCATCCCCCACCCCCCACCCGCCCCCTCCCCACCCCCCCACCCCACACAGACCTACCCCCCCCCCCACCGCCCCCAGGCCCCCTGCCCCGTCACCCCCCACCTCCTCCCCTCTCCCTCACTGCTCCGCCGTCCCCACCAACACCCGCTCGTTCAGTGTTGCACTGATGAAGACAGCCAGTTAGAATGTCAACGCTGCAGTGTCGACAATTTTTCTTTTCTTTTCTTTTCTTTTCTTGTGTGTGTGTGTCTGTGTCTGTGTCTGTGTGTCCGTGGTAAACTTTAACATTGACATTTTCTCTGCAAATACTTTGTCAGTTGACACCAAATTAGGCATAAAAATAGGAAAAATTCAGTTCTTTCCAGTCATCTTGTTTAAAACAATATTGCACCTCTGGGATGGGCACAACAAAATAAAAAGAAGCCTAATTATATGCAAACTGCATTTACTGTTATATTTATATTTTTTGTATTCTCTAAACTTGGCACTTTGACCTCTTATTCTGACACAACAAGAGGAGTCATTATTATCATTTTTTGTTCAAACAGGAACTTCTTTTGCTAAGCATGGAATTTTTATTTATTTTGCAAACGTTTTGGTGCAGAGGTAAAAAAAGGGAAATTACTCTGTAATTAATGCTAGGGGACTTAATTTATCACAAGTGAGTCTTGAAGGCCTTGCCTCTCTTGTTCTTCTTCTGCTAGCCTTTTCCTCGCCCCCCTCCGCATTTGACACGCTATCTTTTGAATTTTATGCTGAGAGTTTTAAGATTTCTCAGTCTCTGTCCGTCTAGTCTGTCTGTCTGTCTGTCTGTCTGTCGGCCAGTTTGGTCGATTGGTCAGTCGGTAGGTCGGTTTCTCTTTCTGTATGATTGTCTGTCTTTCTCTTTCTCTCTCTCTCTCTCTCTTTCCCTGCCTGTTATGTGTATCTGTCTTCTGTCTGTCTCTGTCTCTTTTTGTCTCTGCTTGTCTGTCTGTCGCTTTCTGTCTCTGTCTACGTCTGTCTGTCTGTCTGTTTGTCTGTCTCTCCACCCTTCATCTTCTCTCTCTTTCTCTCTCTCCCTCTGTCTTTCTCTCTCTCTCTCTGTCTCTGTCTCTCTCTCTCCCCCTCTCTGTCTCTGTCTGTCTGTCTGTCTCTCCACCCTTCACCTTCTTTCTCTTTCTCTCTCTCCCTCTGTCTCTCTTTCTCTCTCTCTCCCTCTCTGTCTCTCTCCCTCTCTGTCTCTGTCTGTCTGTCTGTCTGTCTGTCTGTCTCCCTCTCTCCTTTTTCTTCTTTGCTCCATCGAGGGCGAGCGCAGCATGTAAAAAAACAAAACAAAACAAAACAAAAAAAAACCTCATAGGCTTATATTTAACCCTCGTTATCAACGGGTTTGCCGTGTCTCTGTTCCTCTTCGTGTCACTCTTTAAATGATATGTGTTGAGTTTCAGTTTCGGTTTCTCAAGGAGGTGTCACTGCATTGAGACAAATCCATATACGCCACACCACATCTTGCTAGGCAGATGTTTGGCCAGCAGCAGAACCCATCTCGCTTTGTCAGGCCTTGCGTGCATGAGTATATCTACATTTGTGTACCTATCAGGATTTTGCCAGAGGACAACACGGGACCTCGGTTTATCGTCTTCAATAATAATAATAATAATAATAATGGATACTTATATAGCACACTATCCAGAAATCTGCTGTAGGTGCTTCACAAAAACGCTTTGTTAACATAAAACATTACATCTATGTTACATACACACACCAAAATGTGACTACACACACACACACACACACACACACACACACACACACTGCATACAAACATTTTAACATACATGTGTATCTAACAGCTACCCTAACACATACGCGCACATAGGCAGGCACAAACTTACGCACGCACGCACGCACGCACACACAATACACATTCATATACATGCATGTAGTTATGTACACATACATATGTATACACACACAGTCAAGCACAGCTAACGCAAAGGAAGTGTACCTGCCACAATTGAACTTTTTATCGGAATGACTCGACGATCAGTTAGACACATTTATTTGCTTATTTATCATCATTGTTGTCTTATTTATGTATTTATTTTTTATTTTCATTACTACTACATTTTTTTTAATATAATAATTATTATTCATTTATTTATCTATTTATTTATCTTTTTTTTCTCAAGGCCTGACTAAGCGCGTTGGGTTACGCTGCTGGTCAGGCATCTGCTTGACTGATGTGGTGTAGCGTATATGGATTTGTCCGAACGCAGTGACGCCTCCTTGAGCTACTGAAACTGAAACTGAAACTCAGATTTTCAAACATGGGAGATAGAAAGGGTGAGACTGAGCGGGAATCGAACCACGGACCCCTCACGTACACTGTAATGGCAGATGAGCGTCTTAACTAATTGACCACCTTCCACATTATTAAGTGTGGAAATGAATATAAGTGACAGCATGTAACAAAATCAAATTCCAAGCCTTGAGACATACCTGAAGCAACACATATCTCGGGGCCGGGCGCCGGTGTTGGCGCTCCTTTTTCAAAATACAGAAACTTCCCCCGTTTTGAGTTCAGATCCATCCTTTCTCTAAGCCGTTGCCTGTCCGGGCACATCTTGTGTCGCTGTGTAATCTGTCTGTCTGTCTGTCCAACTGTGTTATCTGTCTTTTTGTTTTATCTGTCTTTCTGTCTGTCCAACTGTGTAATCTGTCTGTCCAACTGTGTAATCTGTCTTTCTGTCTGTCGCAGCTTCTGATGATACCTGACAGATGTGAGCTCAGTAACCATAATGCTTTAGTTGTTTTTTGTTTTGTTTTTGTTTTGTTTTTTCTGCTGACGTGACAATTAGGATAGTCATCGGGATGAGTGTACCTGGCCCTTCCCCTTGCCCCACCCCCTCTGCTCCTCCTCCTACATCTCACACCCTTTCCTCCTCCCCCCCTTCTCCTTCAAGCGCTGTGATCACTGAGCTACAACTAGTTTATGGGGTTACAATGGCTTATGGGTTTAAGCGGAAAATTTTTTTTATTTTTTTTTTTTTTTTTTGATTCAAAGCGGAAATCGATTGAGACTGATCTAGGGGCATCAGAGGAGACAGGTTTGCGGTTGTTGTTTTTTCTCTCTTTCTTTCTTCAACCCTTTCTCTCTCTCTCTCTCTCTCTCTCTCTCTCTCTCTCTCTCTCTCTCTCTCACTCACTCCCCCTCTCTCTCATCAAGGGAGATAGGTTTGTGTTTTTTTTCTCTTTCTTCAACCCTTTCTCTATCTTTCTTTCTATCTTTCTCTCTCTCTCTTTCTCTCTCTCTTTCTCTCTCTCTCTCTCTCTCTCTCTCTCTCTCTCTCTCTCTCTCTCTCTCTCTCTCTCACACACACACACACACACACACACACACACACACACACCCTCTCTGTCATTACGTCTATTTCCTCACTAAAACTGTCCCGTTCTGTCTCTCTCTGTCACTCTGTTACTCTCTCTCTCTAGCCCATACCCACACACACACTCTCAGTCTCTCTTTCTCCCCCCCCCCTCTCTCTCTCTCTCTACCCAGCCATCTCTCTCTCTCCATCTCTATCTCTATCCCACACTCCCTCTCTCTTCCCTTCCAACCTTTTCTCTGAAGTTTTCTTCTTCTTCTTCTTCTTCTTTTTTTTTTTGTTGTTGTTGTTGTTGTTGTTGTTGAAAGATTATGCACATGACATTTGGTTAATCTGAGTTGAAATCTGGGCACGCGTAGAAGTGGTGGTGTTGACTTAAGCATGTCAGTGCTGAAAACTGGAGTCCGTGACATTTTTTTGGTCCCGCAGAACACGGAGAGGTAATGGTTACGTGCTCCCTTTAAAAGGGAAACAGGTGCGTGTGTAACATTCGTTTCGTCCTTCTGTCTGTCTGTCTGTCTGTCTCTCTGTCCAGTCTCTTTAGGACTTGACAAACATGTGACAAATCCAGTTTTTGGCCCGAAACTGTTTTGGGTTTTTTTTGTTTTTTGGTGGTTTTTTTGGGGTTTTTTTCATTCGTTTTCGTTCGTGGGCTGTTGCTCCCACGTTCACTCCAATCTACGGGTGTGCTTTCACTTGTATGGCCCGTTCTCTCTCTCTCTCTCTCTCTCTCTCTCTCTCTGTGTTGTTGTTTTACCTAGCCATTTTTAGGCATCCATGTTCCGTTGTCGGATATGTGCATGCTGGAAATGTTCGTGCTTCAATAGGCCACGGAATGCTGATATGGATTACGAGGTCTTTAACGTATTTGATGTTCTGTGTGCGTGTACGCTGGAAGGTGGGGTGCGGGGGGGTGGGGGGTGGGGGTGGAGGCAGTTGCAAGTCTGCACATCGGTTTTCAGTTTCAGTTTCTCAAGGAGGCGTCACTGCATTCGGAGAAATCCATATACACCACACCACATCTGCTAGGCAGATGCCTGACAGCAGCATGAGCCAACGTGCTGTTCAGGCGTAGAGTGCATGCATGTATCTATCTATCTATCTATCTATCTATCTATCTATCTGT
>NC_134884.1:34576408-34591408 GCF_041734735.1 Babylonia areolata | reverse complement strand
TCCAGTCCTGTCTATCTCACTTACTCATTCCAACCCTTCCTGTCCAGTCCTCTATCTCACTTTACTCATTCCAACCCTTCCTGTCCAGTCCTGTCTATCTCACTTACTCATTCCAACCCTTCCTA
The DNA here is from genome assembly GCF_041734735.1 of Babylonia areolata. NCBI lineage: Eukaryota > Metazoa > Mollusca > Gastropoda > Neogastropoda > Buccinidae > Babylonia > Babylonia areolata. The sequence goes on along the minus strand of NC_134884.1, from coordinate 34,591,283 downwards.
GTCCAGTCCTTATCTCACTACTCATTCCAACTCTTCTAGTCCAGTCCTGTCTATCTCACTACTCATTCCAACCCTTCCTGTCCAGCCCTGTCTATCTCACTTACTCATTCCAACCCTTCCTGTCCAGTCCTGACTCTCACTTACTCATTCCAACCCTTCCTAAGTCCAGTCCTGTCTATCTCACTTACTCATTCCAACCCTTCCTAGTCCAGCCCTGTCTATCTCACTACTCATTCCAACCCTTCCTAGTCCAGTCCTGTCTATCTCACTTTACTCATTCCAACCCTTCCTGTCCAGTCCTGTCTACCTCACTTTACTCATTCCAACCCTTTCTGTCCAGCCCTGTCTATCTCACTTTACTCATTCCAACCCTTCCTGTCCAGTCCTGTCTATCTCACTTTACTCATTCCAACCCTTCCTGTCCAGTCCTGTCTATCTCACTTTACTCATTCCAACCCTTCCTGTCCAGCCCTGTCTATCTCACTTTACTCATTCCAACTCTTCCAAAGTCCATCCCTGTCTATCTCAGCGCATGGGATGTCACAGTGTCGTCCATCTGTCCTGTCTTGTGAACAGATCCAATTGCTCACTCAGCTATGCTCGCTGTCTGTAGGAACAACTTGTCCCGAGTGCTGTATAATGCTGTTTGCTGCTTCCGCGTCTGCTACTGCTGCTGCTGCTGCTACTGCTGCTGCTACTGCTACTGCTACTGCTACTGCTGCTGCCATAAATGTTGTGGAAGTCTTGGAGATCAGCCAGTCCCTAAACTGTGCCTGCCTCCTCTCCTCCTCTTTGTTCATGACACTGATTAAGATGGATGGTAAGAATGTCAGCTGGCTGAAAGAGTCTGTATCGTTTATTCTTGCAGTTGTCTTTGGTGAAGTCTCTCACACGTCTCATTTTCTACTGGGGCAGGGAGCACGTGCACAGCGTTTGTTTTGTGTGTGTGTGTGTGTGTGTGTGTGTGTGTGTGTGTGTGTGTCTTTGTGTGTGTGTGTGTGTGTGTGTGTGTGTGTCTTTGTGTGTGTGTGTGTTTATGTGTGTGTGTGTGTGTTTATGTGTGTGTGTTTATGTGTGTGTGTGTGTGTGTGTGTGCGCGCGCGCGCGCGTGTGTGCGTGTGTGTGTGTTTCTTTAGTTTAACGTCTTTTCACTGGTAAGTGATATTAGACGGGTGTGTGTGTGTGTGTGTGTTGGGAGGGGGGGGGTAGAGAGTAGTACATGTGTGTGTGTGCGTATGGGGGTTGGGTAGGAGAGTGGGGCGATGGGAATAGGCGGGTGGGATGACTGATACCGGGAAACAGATATATAAAAAAAAAGTGGCAGAAAACAGCAAGAACCACAAATAGATTGAACTGACTGAGAGTAAAACATAACTTTTTTCAAACATTCCTGTAACAGGATTAATCATACTCATTATAACAAAAATATAATCACTCAAAGGTTTATACCAACTGGACATTGATTCAAATATTATGTGATTTATCGGAGTAATAAACAGTTCTTCAAAATGTATTCTAAGGACAAATACGTGTTCAGTGGAAACTGGTCAGTGAGTGTTTGAAAGACCAGTTTTGTTCTGGGACAATTGACAAGTATGTGATAGACATTAACTTCTCTTCCGCATAAACACTGTATGGTTTTTGCAATAATGTACGAAGGGCAATCAAACGAAATCGATAAATTAGACTTATGACTTAAACTCTGTGTGTGTGTGTGTGTGTGTGTGTGTGTGTGTGTGTGTGTGTGTTTGTGTGTGCGTGTACATGCGTTCGTGTGTGTGTGTGTGTGTGTGTGTGTGTGTGTGTGTGTGTGTCTCGCACCCGCCCCTCCACGGGTATAGATGGTATTAACCCTCTAGTGTCAACGTAATTCACAGAGGAAACTCTTCCTTTTGTCTGGCTGTGGTTGGGATGCCTGCAAGAGGGTCAACCCATTCTTTGTGTTTAAAGCACATGTTAAGAAAACAAGAGATGGTAAAGATGATGCCTACTCGTATCCTTCCTTTTAAATGCTGTCTGGCTGTAAGGAACACGGGTAGAGGTGTGGAGAGCTGCAAAGGAAACATGCATCTTGAGATAAAGTTAGCTGAAATAAGAACAAAAGGATTGTTTTCACTCTCATTGAAAAATCGATTCAGACAGGCTCTCATGAAGCTTGTTTGTCTATTGTCCTTCCCCCACCCACACACCTCCTCTCTCTCTCTCTCTCTCTCTCTCTCTCTCTCTCTCTCTCCTCCCTCCCTCCCTCTCTCCCTCCCCCTCTCTCTCTCTCCCTCCCTCTCTCTCTCTCCCTCCCTCTCTCTCTCTCTCTCTCCGTCGTGTTTCTCTGCCCCCTGTTCCTCTCCTGTCTCTATCTGTCGCTCTCTCTTTGTCTCCCTGTCACCTCATTGGATTTTTTTTTTTTTTTTTTTTAACAAAAATAAACCCTAATAACATGCGACAAATCGGGTTTTAAGCCATGTAACGTTAACTGCAATGTGCAGCCTACATCGAGACAGCATCAATGCAGCCGTTTTCCATCCTTCTTCCCCCCCTTCACCCTCACTCCCCCCAACCTCCCCGCCCCTCCCTTTCCAACACACACACCATCCCCACAGACCCTCCATCTCTTGCTTGTCTGAGCATATCTGTTGTCACTATGCTGTCGGTCTGTGTGTGTGTCCGGGCGTGTGATAAGACCTGACAGCTGTTACTCAGCTCTGATCGATCTGAAGGGCAAGTATCCCCCCCCTGCCCCCCCCCCCCGCCCCCCCCCCCCCCCCCCGCCCCCCAGTGCTGTGTTGCTGCTTCGGCTACATGTTTCCTTCGCCCTTCCACCTCTGCTGTTCTTCGTTTGAAGGCTGGAACTGTAGACCCGCGATAATGTTATTTCACCTCATGACTCCATTGCAATGAGAAGTCATTTACAGCTTAGTCTTTTTGTGAGGGACCATATCTCTCAAACCAGGAGGCAAGATTGCACTGGGTCTTAGTGCTGCAGCCTTAGGGGCTTGTTCGTCTTTTGGAAACCATCCCAACGCCGACTGTCCTAAATCCCTCTTGGCCGAGAGAGTGGGGATGTAACTTGGGCAAGACACTGTCCAGTGAAATCAAATTGTAGCCCAGATAGTTGGGACAGCAGTTGCCTCCTCTGCTGTATTCTGATGGTCATGGTCGGACACGACTGACTGTCATAAATACATCACGACTGCTGCTGACCAGAAGACTCGACAGTGATGGGGCAGTTGCCTAACTGAGCTGAGGCTGATGTTATAGGTCAGGATGCCGGTTATCATTTTTTATATGGACCCCTTCCTCTGGGGGTTTGCAAATACTTTCGTTCAGCAAAAAAATAAATGACACCGGTTTAACTCTCTCCATACGAACGGCGAAAGAGACGACGTTAACAGCGTTTCACCCCAATTACCATCATCAAAATATTGCAAGCGGAAGGCTCTTATACTGAAGAGGTGAATGTTGACAAAGAATACCACAATTCTGACGACGGAAGCTAGAGGTTGGGTCGTTCAGACACCCACTGGACATCCGATGGGTCTGTGTAGAGGAGAAGAGAGGACTGGCCGTACTGAGTGAGTTAAAGTGTAAAACAACAACAACAACAACAACAGAGTAGCACTTGCACTTCGAATTCCTGTCGCGGTAGCTTCATTTCATTAAAGTTCAGCAGCCGAGGGGTTAAGATTCTTCTCTGGAAATAGTTTTGTGATGTTGTCGGTAAACACACGGCCCTGGGCAGTTGGTACCGGGAATCATGGGGTATACCAGATTGGAGAAGAGTTATGAAAGAAAGGAAAAAAAAATATCTAGTGTTGTATCCAGTGACTGAAAGGTGTGTTTGTGTTGTGTTGTGTTGTGTTGTGTTGTGTTGTGCATTTGTTTGCTTTTTTTAATTTTTTATTTTGAAGACACATTTCACTGTTGTTCTTCATGAGAGTAATGCGCAGAAGAATTCAGTTACAAACAGAAGCCCCGTTGCCCTTTTTCAGAGAAATGCACTTAACTATCTGCGCTGCCCATCAGCTAGCATACAGGGTAAATAAATAGGTACAGAGAAATTAACCCAAAAACCCCATCCCCCCCCCCCTCGCCCCCCAAAAAAGAGAAGTTCCAACCCCGTTCATAATTATACCCTTCATTCGACATGAACACACAGGAACAACGGTGAATGAAATATGAAACACAAACAGCATCCCTCTTCCCCTCGATTTTCTCTCTCCCCTCCCCCCTCTCTTTCTCTCTCTCTGTCTCTGTATCTTTCTCTCCCTCTCTCTCCCCTCCCCCACTCTTTCTCTCTCTCTCTGTCTCTCTCTGTCTCTGTATCTTTCTCTCCCTCTCTCTCCCCTCCCCCACTCTTTCTCTCTCTCTCTGTCTCTCTCTGTCTCTGTATCTTTCTCTCCCTCTCTCTCCCCTCCCCCCTCTCTTTCTCTCTCTCTGTCTCTCTCTGTATCTGTATCTTTCTCTCCCTCTCTCTCCCTTCCCCCTCTCTTTCTCTCTCTCTGTCTCTCTCTGTCTCTGTATCTTTCTCTCCCTCTCTCTCCCCTCCCCCCTCTCTTTCTCTCTCTCTGTCTCTCTCTGTCTCTGTATCTCTCTCTCCCTCTCTCTCCTCTTCTTCCCTTTCTCTCTTCCTCTCCCCTCTATCATTCTCACTCTCAATTATTCTCTCTCTCCATCTCTCTCTCTCTTGCTGTCCCCCTCCCCCTCCCCCACCCCTCTCTTCTACCATCCCTCCCCTCCCCTTCCCTCCCCTCCACCTTTATCCCCGAGATGTCTTTCACGAAAGATTATAAACTGTTCGTGGTATTTTACAGATATGATTTTAAACCCTGGCACGCGCGGAAGCGGTGGTGCACCATTTCGGGGTAGCACCGGTGCAGCCTATTTTCAGACCCCCCCCCCCCCCAACACCCCCCCGGGCCCCCCCTCCACTCACGCCCTCCTTCATCTCGGCGTGAAGTAGACAGATGAATGGGGTGAGTTCCAAAAGAATAAATGGATCGGAGGCAAAAACTTTTTTTTTTCTTTAATGTTGCAGTGGTGAAGTTCGATTCAGACAATCCTTCACGATGTTATCTGTCCAATTGTCTTCTTCTTCCTGGTTTTTTTTTTTTTTTTTTTTTTTTTTGTCTGTCTGTATCCTTTCTTTCTTTCTCTGTCTATCTGTCTGTCTGTCCTTTCTTTGTCTTTGTTCCTCCATGGGAAAGGGCACCATGTGAAAAAACGCCGGAAAGGCTTGTGTTTAAACCTCATTAGTGATTTGTTTGTGAGTCTCCTCCCCCGTCTCTCTCTCTCTCTCTCTCTCTCTCTCCCTCTCTCCCTCTCTTCCTCCCTCTCTCTCTCCCTCTCTTCCTCCCTCTCTCTCTCCCTATCTCTCTCTCTCCCTCCCTCTCTCTCTCCCCCTCTCTCTCTCTCCCTATCTCTCTATCTCCCTCTCTCTTTCTCTCCCTCTCTCTCTCCCCCTCTCTCCCTCTCTCTCTCTCCCTCTCTCTCTCCCTCTCTCTCTCCTCTCTCTCTCTCTCCCTATCTCTCCCTCTCTCTCTTCTCTCTCTCCCTCTCTCTCCCTCTTTCTCTCTCCGTCTTCCCCTTTTGTTGCTTTTTGATAACTGTACTGTGCTGTTATGAATAGGTTATATTCTAAATTACGAAAGTTTTATAATGAGTTTCTATTTCAGGTTGCTTTCGTACTTTTTATATTGGATGATATGGTCTTTCGTAATTATAAGTGAATCACTTGCTAAATTGTTAACACCCCTTCACACGGCGCTTTGGCCTTAAACTGAATAAATAATTCAATGCTCTCTCTTCCTCTCTCTCTCTCTCTTTCTCCCCCCCCCCCCACCCCTCCCTCTCTTCTCTCTTCCCCCACACTCCTTTCTCTTGGTAAGATCTACAAAAGAAAGATTACGCCTGGTGAAAAGTGACCAGTTCAAATTTTAACTCACTCAGTACGGCCAGTCCTCTCTTCTCCTCTACACAGACCCCTCGGATGTCCAGTGGGTGTCTGAATGACCCAACCTTTAGCTTCCGTCGTCAGAATTGTGGTATTCTTTGTCAACATTCACCTCTTCAGTATAAGAGCCTTCCTCTTGCAATATTTGGATGATGGTAACTGGGGTGAAACGCTGTTAACGTCGTCTCTTTCGCTTTGGTGCACAAATTTGGGGAGTGGGGGTGGCGGGTGGTATCAATGCAGTTCTGTTCCCTTATAAAAAAAACTCTTCCATGCCAACTACCACAACCACGACCACCATCACCACAATCCCATCCCCACTCCCCCACCCCTTTCCTGCAGTCCTGTGATGACGACGGAGACCTGACGTCTGTTCCTCAGCTAGCATTGATCAGCAGGCCAATACACGTAAGATTGGTACTTCTTGCTCAGTCCTGACACTAACAGTTGTAACGGTCTTTGGCACCAGTCTGTTCCTTCTTTCTTTGTATGTCTGTCTGTCTGTCTGTCTGCCTCTCTCACTCTCTACATCTGTTCAGTCCCTTCAGCCTTTCATTCCATTTATGCTCCTTTAACACTTTATATTATAATTATTTATTTATTTATTTATGTAAGCTTATCTATTATTTATTCACCTTTTTTTTTCTCAAGGCCTGACTAAGCGCGTTGGGTTACGCTGCTGATCAGGCATCTGCTTGGCAGATGTGGTGTAGCGTATATGGATTTGTCCGAACGCAGTGACGCCTCCTTGAGCTACTGAAACTGAAACTGAAACTTAACACTTTGTAACCAAAAGTCGGAATTTTAACTTAAAAAGAGCTGTAAGGTTTGCGATGATTCCTTGTGTGTGTGTGTGTGTGTGTGTGTGTGTGTGTGTGGCCTTTGTGGTGGACACAAGAACTGTCGAAAGCAGCTGGGGAAGGGTTGTGTATGACACGGTGACTGAATGGAGCTGTCGTTTCTTTGGGGTTTTGTTGTGCTGTCCGTTTGTCTTGTCTGTCGCTCTCTCCCTCTGTGACTGCATCTCTCTCTGTCTGTCTCTCTGTCTGTCTGTCTGTCTGTCTGTCTGTGTCTTTTTTTCGGTGTGTGTGTGTGAGTGTGTGTGTGTGTGTGTGTGTGTGTGTGTGTGTGAAATCTCTGTCCGTTGGTCTGTCTGTCTGTCTGTCTGTCTCTCTCTCTGTCTGTCTTTCTGTCGTTGTGTGTGTGTGTGTGTGTGTGTGTGTGTGTGTGTGTGTGTGCAATATGTCCGTTTGTCTGTCTGTCTGTCGCTCTCTGTCTGTCTGTCTGTCTACCTGTCTCTCTGTCTGTCTGTGTCTGTGTCTTTCTCTCTGTATCTCTGTCTCTCTGTCTCTGTGTGTGTGTGTGTGTGTGTGTAACTTATCATGATTTTTTAAGGTTGAATGCTCATTGATCACCTGCGTGTGTTCCTCTGTCTCAGCTTCTCCTGTCTCTCTATCTTTCTGTTTCTTTGTCTGTCTTTCTCTCTCTCTCTCTCTCTGTCTCTCTCTCTTGTTCTCTCCACCTCTTATCTGAGATGTCTTTCAAGAACGTCTACGTACCTGACATTTCATGTTTCTGGTTTTATACCAGGGGCACACGCAGAGGTGTTAGCACTTTGGGCCAGCACCGGTGCTTCCTATTTCACCCCCTGCCCCGCTCCCCCCACCTTCCCCATTTCCCCTATACACCCGGGCCTGTCTGTCTGGCCGCATCTGATGTCACCATGTCGTCTGTCTGTCCTGTTTGGTGATGGGACCTGGCAACCATCTCTCAGCCTTGCTGGCTGTCTGTGGGGACGACTGGAGTCTCGAGAGTCTCGAGAGCCGCATGCTGCTTCTGCTGCTGCTGACACTGCTCTGTAAGCGGTTGTCAAAGAGTTGGAAATGAGCCAGTCCCTGTCTGTCTGTACCCCTCCTCCCAGCCCCACCCCCTTGGTTCTGCATGGCACTGATTAAGATGAACTGTTAGAATGTCAGCGCTGGCAAAGTTCGTATCGTTTTGGCCTGTAGTTTTCTTTTGGTAATTGTTACACACGCCCTTTTATGCCGGCACGGGGGATGGCGCGTACATTATTCACTTTGTCAACACAGGTTTGTTTCTCCGGGACCCGGCCTTACGGACGCCCACATTTCTTAACCATTCAAGCCCAGGATTAGAGAAGGGTGTTGGCTAGATCCTTTGTCTTCTCGATTCGAAGCAAACGGGTCCATGGCTTGGTTGATAAAGGAAATACCACAAAAAGAACACTCAAAGCATGGACGCGTTTTGTGGCCAAATACAACCAAAGTGAACGCGTGCAATTAGCGAATTGAGTGCAAACGACAGGCGCAATAGCCGAATGGTTAAAGCGTTGGATTTTCAATCTGAAGGTCCCGGGTTCGAATCTCGGTAACGGCGCCTGGTGGGTAAAGGGTGGAAATTTTTCCGATCTCCCAGGTCAACATATGTGCAGACCTGCTTGTGCCTGAACCCCCTTGCATGTACGCACGCAGATCAAATACGCACGTTAAAGATCCTGTAATCCATGTCGGCGTTTCGGTGGGTTATGGAAACAAGAACATACCCAGCATGCACACCCCCGAAAACGGATTATGGCTGCGTAAAAGCCCACTCGTGTACATTCGAGTGAACGTGGGGAGTTGCAGCCCACGAACGAAGAAGAAGAAGAAGTGCAAACGATTATCATTTCATAGGAAGCGAAAAAATATCAGAGGAGTGCAACCATGGACAGCTCTGATGACGCCTTGATGGCTTTTGTTGGCAGGTGAAGCGTTGGCGTTGAAATGTCAACGTTACAGAAAAATTAGACCCTTTGAAATCGAATTTTGGAAAGTCGAGATATGGGGGATGTTTCTGTATGTTTTAGGGCCGATTGATCACTCATGTTTTGGCTTCATAACCCACCCACGTGCGCTCTTCTCTGGTGTAAATGGTTGTATGATGGTGACACAAGGGCCGTTTCTTTCTGTTTTAGAACTGTCATTCATTTGACGGGCGCCATAGCCGAATGGTTAAAGCGTTGGACTGTCAATCTGAGGGTCCCGGGTTCGAATCACGGTGACGGCGCCTGGTGGGTAAAGGGTGGAGATTTTTCCGATCTCCCAGGTCAACATATGTGCAGACCTGCCAGTGCCTGAACCCCCTTCGTGTGTATACGCAAGCATAAGATCAAATACGCACGTTAAAGATCCTGTAATCCATGTCAGCGTTCGGTGGGTTATGGAAACAAGAACATACCCAGCATGCACACCCCCGAAAGCGGAGTATGGCTGCCTACATGGCGGGGTAAAAACGGTCATACACGTAAAAAGCCCACTCGCGTATATACGAGTGAACGTGGGAGTTGAAGCCCACGAACACAGAAGAAGAAGAAGAACTGTCATTCGCTTCATTCCCATCTCGCCAGCACCTCTGATCTAAATGGTTGTATGGTGGTGACAAATGGGCCATTTTCCGTGTCTGTCTGTTTCAGAACTATCAGTTACTTCATTCCCACATCGCTACCAGCTTCTGTTACCCTTTTGATCGCTTTCAGCTGAAACTGTTTGAGATGGGAACACTTCTTGTGCCTCAGCATTGTGACGGCAGTGTGCTGCTGACAAAGTTTGTTCCGTTGATTTAGACTGAAACAATGCTTCCTTTTGTTAATTAACACCTGAAAACGAAACGCTCCTTTTAGTCACGGATTTAATCAACGTCATCTAAGTATCCACGAAACTTTGTACCATGCTGCATCGTACCATTCTTCAGTCACAACATATTTCTGTACAAAAATCAGATTGCCCTTTTTCTGTTTCGGGTTTGCTTCTTGTTTCGTTTTTGTTGACTCACTTGTCAGATTTTGTGAATGCCCAAGATACACCAGAATAATATGATTTAAACAGCGTTCTCACTGCCAATACCGCAATTGATTTATCGCCCTTTAAAAAAGTATGTTCAAATATTACATTTTAGAACGTCAGTAAAGGAGCCACGATAGTGTAATGGGTAAGACAGTTTCTTCTCACCCGAACACGTGGGGTTCGAATCTGGTTAGGACTTTTTTTTCTTCTTTTTTTTTTTTTAACCCGAAGCTTTATAATAACAAATACAAAACACATTTTAACGATTAGATTTTTTTTTTTAAAGTGTATCACAAGTGAGTCTTGAAGGCCTTGCCTCTCTTGTTTTGTTGTTGTTGTTGATGTTTGTCGTTGTTTTGGGGTCAGAACAGGCGATTAGCTCTAAAGCCCCACTTGAAATTGATTTTTGAATTAGCGTCAAAATATATCATGAATGTTTTCAGTGCTGATCGGAATTCTTCTTCTTCTTTTTTTCCAAGTGAATGTTGATACAGAGTCCTATGTCTGGTCTTTCTGGATATGTTGTCCTCTGCGACGTCTCTCTGACAGTCAGTGCTGTGTTCTTTCTCAGACTTTATGTCTGTGTCTTACGTGACATACAAAGTGATTTCATTGCTTCAATGTTCAAAAGAATTAGGAAATTATTGTGATATTTCGTGTCGGTCTGTATGTCAGTCTTTCTTAGTTTCAAGATCCTTTCACATGTATCGCTAAACACAACATAATCAAACTTTTTGCAGAAATGAACTTTTAATCTGTGGGGGCACAACAGACCAAGGTAGCTCACGTTTATGGGTATCACCGGTCAGCACTGTATCTACACCCCATCCACCCTCCTTTCCTTATCCCCCTACCCCCCACACCCCCCTGCAAGGCCCCTTCCCCAAGCTCCGCCTGTCAGATCACATCTGATGTCACCGCGTTGTCTGTCTCAACAAGAACCTGTAACCATCACTCAGCGTTGACTGCACAGCAAGGGATACCCCACCTACTGTTGCTGCCGCGGCTGCCGTTGTCACCACTGCAATTGATGCCATTGCTTGTGTCTGGGGTACAACGCGCTAGGCTACAACTACAACTCTTGATCTGTGACCACCTCATTACACAGGCGGTTGCTGCTTTTGCTGTTGCTGCTGCTGCTGCAGCTCATGCTTTGTCGAAGCTGTTGATGCTGTTGCTGTAGTCAGTTCTGTTTTGATTCAGTTGTCTGGATATTCGATCGTTGATTGGGTGATTGTTGACCTCCCATCACTCTTAGTTTTAGGGTGTCGCAGTTTCTAGTTCTCATATACAGCTTCAGCGTGGGTTTTTTTGGTGTCATTTTTTAAGTTTAGAAAATGTTCATGGGCTGGACTAGGCTAGATTACAAATTGCTTTGCTTATATTCTATCAAAACATGTTGAGGAAAAACAAAAACCCTTTACGTAAGTCTGAATAAAGATAAGTTATTTGTTTATCATAACGGATGTAACAAAGTTATTCGTTTACTATCTCAGGTGAAGCTATTATAGCATTGAATAAAGCAAGAAAAAGAGAGATCCAGATTGAAATACATATTCCCGTGTTGGTCTTTACATTGATGTGACATCAGGTGAATACATTCAGCAGCTGATTTTGCAGCTGATTCACGAAATATCATTCTTGATCTTTTGATTCTTTTCTTGACCTTTTGGCTCTTCCGATTTCTGAAAGACATAAATAATATTCTAGTTGATGTAAAAATAATAAAAATGAAATAAAAAATTATCATGCCCAGTACGATCCTTTTGAATTTGATCTTTTTAGTTTGCTTAAGTTGCTCGTGTGAATTTCCATTTTCAAAAATGTAAACTATTCTTTTCTTGTCTATACTTCCTGTTTCAAGGTGGTCTTTGCAAATCTCTTAAGGTATAAACGAACTGAAGTGGGTGCATAGTTAACTACCTGATACCAAGATCTGCAGCCTGCTTACTTTCTACACGGCGGTATTCCGCTCAACGCTCAATCCTGTTTTAAACCTTTTGGACGCGTCGCAAGAGGACCACGTTTTTTTTTTGGTTTTTTTTTTGTTTTTGTTGTTTTTTTTTTTAGGGGGTGGGGCGATTGGGTGGGGGCTTCTGGGGGTTTGGGGTGTGGGGTGGGTGGGTGGGGGGCGCTGCTAACACGGACTGGCACAAACTTTTCTAAGCTCCCCCAGCACCCCCCCACCCCCACCCCACCCCCTCGTCCTTCGTCCAACTCACCCTTTCTTCTCCTCTTCTCTAGCCAACCCACCACCACCACCACCACCACAACCACCACCCTCCCCCCCTGCCTGTCTGACGGCATAAGATGTCATCCTGCTGCCTGCCTGTCTAGCTGGCTGTGATGAGACCTGACAACAGTAGTCACTCAAGCTTTGATGGCTTCGAGAAGAGATAGCCAGCCACCTCTCGGCTACTGTTGCTTCTGATGCTGCTGTGGTTCTTCGCTCCTCTGGATTACAATACAATAATACACATACTGTATCGTCTGTACTTTTTGGGTACAGAACATGTCCAACATAAAAGCAAAGAAATCAGATAAGATATAAGAAAGATGGATAAAAAAAAAAAAAAATAAAAATCTTCCCATGCACACACCCGCTCTCTCTCTCTCTCTCTCTCTCTCTCTCTCACACACACACACGCACACAAACACACACACACACACACAGACACACACACATACATACACACACACGCACACACACACAGAGTATGCAACTACAAAGACGCATAATAATTTTAAAATTCACACGGTAAATATCGTCAGGCTAAGGGTCAGTCCTTGTCAAAGAGCATTGGAGGCAATTAACCCTCTTCGTTTTTTTGTTGTTGTTGGTTTTTTGACTCACTTGTGTAAACAAAGTGAGTCTGTGTTTTAACCCGGTGTTCGGTTGTCTGTGTGTCCGTGGTAAACTTTAACATTGACATTTTCTCTGCAAATACTTTGTCAGTTGATACCAAATTAGGCAGAAAAATAGGAAAAATTCAGTTCTTTCCAGTCATCTTGTTTAAAACAATGTTGCACTTCTGGGATGGGCACAACAACAACAAAAAATAAAAAATAAAAAAATAAAGAAGCCTAATTATATGCAAACTGCATTTACTGTTATATTTATATTTTTTGTATTCTCTAAACTTGGCACTTTGATGTGATATTCTGACCCAGCAACAAGAGGAGTTTATTATTATCATTTTTTGTTCAAACGGGAACTTCTTTTGCTAAGCATGGAAGTTTTATGTATTTTGCAAACGTTTAGGTGCAGATAGTAAAAAAGGGAAAGTACTCTGTAATTAATGCTAGGGGACTTAATTCGAATCTGGTTAGGACTTTTTTTTTCTTTTTTTTTTAAACGCGAAGCTTTATAATAACAAATACAGAACACATTTTAACGATTATATATATTTTTTAAAGTGTATCACAAGTGAGTCTTGAAGGCCTTGCCTCTCTTGTTTTTTGGTTTTATGTTGTTGTTTTTCTCACCGTTTCCATTCCCTGTCCCTCGTCATGATACGTCCAGCCTAATCGTTGATCCCGATTCTTTGAGATTCCTAGCTGTGTGTGTGTGTGTCAGCTGTACTTATGGCGGTTTCCTTGTATTGGGCCAGGAAAAAAAAGGGAAAAGCAAGCAAGCAAGGATGCAAAACAAAAATGAAAGTAAAATAAAGTGAAATAAAATAGAATAAAATCAAATGACGAACATAGTTCTCAGAATTTGCACCGATTTTTTTTTTTTTTCCCCCCAAGATTCTTAGCTCTTTATGTATGTCAACTGTGGAGTGATGGCCTAGATGTAACGCGTCCGCCTAGGAAGCGAGAGAATCTGAGCGCGCTGGTTCGAATCACGGCTCAGTCGCTGATATTTTCGCCCCTTCCACTAGACCTTGAGTGGTGGTCTGGACGCTAGTCATTCGGATGAGACGATAAACCGAAGTCCCGTGTGCAGCATGCACTTAGCACACGTAAAAGAACCCACGGTAACAAAAGGGATGTTCCTGGCAAAATTCTGTAGAAAAATCCACATCGATAGGAAAAACAAATAAAACTGCACGCAGAAAAAAAGGGTGGCGCTGTAGTGTATCGACGCGCTCTCCCTGCGGAGAGCAGCCCGTATTTCACACAGAGAAATCTGTTGTGATTAAAAAAGAGAGAGAGAGAAATACGAAATACGAGAAATTTATGGATGGTTTCCTTGTATTAGGCCAGAAAACAAGCAAGCAAGCAAGCAAGCAAGGATACAAAACAAAAATAAGATAAAATAAATGAAATGGAATAACGAGCATAGTCCTCAGAATGCAACACACTGTCTAGAATGTCAGTTGTTTCCTCGAAAGAGGATTGTGCGCAAACGATCTTCCCCGTCCGGTGTTTGTCTGTTTAAATATTTGTCTGTATGTCATTCTGTCTGTATTTCTGTCTGTCTGTCAATCTGTCTCTGTCTGCATCTCTCTCTCTCTGTGTGTGTGTGTGTGTGTGTGTGTGTGTGTGTGTGTGTGTCTCTGTCTGTCTGTCTGTCTCTCTCTCTCTCTCTCTCGTACTATCTATCTATCTATCTCTCTATGTCTGTCTATCTATCTCTCCTATCCTTATCCATCTCCTCCCGCTTCGATATCCAGCATAGCCGTTTCGTCATACAACCATCACTTGATAATAAGAGTCGTTACTTTCATCTTAATCTGTCTTCAAATCAGCTGGCAAGTATTGGAAGTAGCGCCTGCATTAAGACACCAGAGCCTGCCCATTGTTTGATTCGCTGTGAACTGGGTGCTTGGCGCCAAGTCAGGAATTTATCTCTCTTGAAGTAACTCAGCCATAGTTTTGTAAAGACGTTTTTCTCCTCAAATCACATGTTTGATTGTGAATGAAAGCATTTGATTCATAAATCACCAGTGTTGTTGCCACTGACGTACACACAGGCGCGCACAAGCGAGCGCACGCGCGCGCGCGCACACTGGCACAATCACACACACACAGACGCACATTGACACACATACACATACGCACGCACGCACACAAGCACACACACACACACACACACACACACACACACACGCACGCACGCACACACACATACACACACACG
>NC_134884.1:34558908-34568908 GCF_041734735.1 Babylonia areolata | reverse complement strand
GTGTGTGTGTGTGTGGTAGTGTGTGTGTGTGTGTGTGTGTGTGGTAGTGTGTGGTAGTGTGTGTGTGTGTGGTGTGGTGTGTGTGGGTGTGTGTGTGTGTGTGTGTGTGTGTGTGTGTTGTGTCTCCTTTCTCTGTCTGTTTACCGGTCTGTCTGTCTGTCTGTCTGTCAAGTCTGGAATGGCCCTTTCTGCGTTTGACTAGATGGACTACATGCAGCATGATGATTCCATAGTCTGTCTTTCACTCCCTTTCTCTGTTTGTTCCTTCCCCCCATCGTGTCTGTCTGATATCTGTTTCTGTCTCTGTCTTTTTTCTATGTCTGTGTGTCTGGTGTTTTTTTTCACTCTCTGTCTGCCTGTCTCTGTGTGTCAAGCTGTCTGTCTTCTGGGATTCTGTTTTCAACATGATTTCCTTGATCTGTTAAAAAAAATCTTCAAATAACATTATTCACCCCCATGATAGAGGCGCTTAATGTCAGTGGAATGCTTGAGGTCGGGTTACCCTGTCTACCTGTTTGTCTCCATCTCTCTCTCTCTCTCTCTCCCTCTCTCTCTCTCTACGACGCAAGCACGCGCGCGTGTGCGTGTCTTCAGTTTAACGTCTTTCCACTTGAAGTGATATCAGAATGTTGTATGCGTGTGTATGTGTGTGTGTGTGTGTGTGTGTGTGTGTGTGTGTGTGTGTGTGTGTGTGTGTGTGTGTGTGTGTGTGTGTGTGTGTGTGTGTGTGTGTGTGTGTGTGTGTGTTTCTGTCATTTTTCTGTCTGTTTACCGCTCTGTCGTTCTGTATGTCAACTCTGAAATGGGCTCCTTTGCGTTTGACTGGTCTATAGGCAGCATGATTCGATTTTCTATGTCTGTTTGTCTGTTCTGTGTCTGCTTGTCTGTCTGTCTGTCTGTCTCTTCCCCACTTTGTCTGTTTCTGTCTTTCTGTCTCTCTCTCTCTCCCTGTCTCTGTCTTTCTTTTCTCTGTATCTCTCTCTCTCACTGACTCTCTCTCTCTCTTCTCTCTCTCCCTCTCTCTCTCTCACTGACTCTCTCTCCCTCTCTTCTCTCTCCCCCCCCTCTCTATCTCTCCCTCTCTCTCCCTCTGTCTCTTCTCTCTCTCTCCCTGTCTCTCTCTTTCTTTTCTCTCTCTGACTCTCTCTCAGTGACTCTCTCTCTCTTCTCTCTCTCCCCCTCTCTCTCTCTCTCACTGACTCTCTCTCTCTGTCTCTCTCTCTTCTCTCTCTCACTGACTCTCTCTCTCTCTGTCTTTCTCTCTGTCTGTCTGTGTCTGTCTGTCTCTCTCTCTCCTTCTCTCTCCCTCTCTCTCCCTCTTTCTCTTTCTCCAACCATCCTGCTTTGCTTGTCTCTTTAATGCATCATTTTCTTCCTTTTGTTTCTATCGGCACTGTCCATGTGGGATGTGATTTTATGTTGTTAAACCTTGGTCTTCATCGGCACCCACTTTGAGGCAGTACTGGACCAGATTATCTCCCTTACGTTACGTTCCCCCCCCCCCCTCCGTATTAACAGGCAAAGCATTATTGGTTGTCCTAAACTGAACTAACTGTATAACACAGTTATTTGGTAGCACAGTAAAATAAGCATCTTGACCAAAATTTGGCTTAAAAATGCTATAGTTAATGTACATAGTGTCATTATCGAAATGTCTATACCAGTCTTGAAAAAAACTGATCTTTCAAACAACATTTCTTTGAACCAAGTGGGATGTACTTGAAGACTGTGCTGGTTTCTCTCCATACGAACGATGAAAGGAACGACGTTAACAGCGTTTCACCCCAATTACCATCATCAAAATATTGCAAGCAGAAGGCTCTTATACTGAAGAGGTGAATGTTGACAGAGAATACCACAATTCTGACAGCGGAAGCTAAAGGTTGGGTCATTCAGACACCCACTGGACATCCGAGGGGTCTGTGTAGAGGAGAAGAGAGGACTGGCCGTACTGAGTGAGTTAACCAAAAGCTACTTTATCCAGTTTCATTCAAGGTAGTGTGAATACATTTAAGGTATTGGTTCTGGTGCATGTTTGTGATATATAAATTGAAAAAACAAACAAACAAAAAAAACCAACAAACAAACAACTGAGACACATAATCTTCTCGTCGCTAAAACCAACCAGCAACGTCGGTCATCAGTCCTTAACACCCTGACAAAATTCACTCATCCGTGTTAAACTCTGACAAAACTTAACTCATCGCTGAGTCTCCGAAAAGAGTTTTTAACACTATGAATAGTATTGGAAGCGCTGTCAGCTTTTTGCTATTTGTTGCTACTGTGACTGTTACTGCTGTTTGTGCTGCTGTTTGTGCTGCTCTTGCCATTGCTGTTACAACTGTTGCTGTTACTGCTGCACCTTCCTAACAACTGCCAGTGCCTTAAGGATTCACTGACCCTGATTCCCTTCTTTCTGTCCTCTGTTAGGTTGATGAGCATGGAGTCTCATGGAGAGACTGGGACCACACACACACACACATTCATGGAGAGACTGGGACCACACACACACACATTCATGGAGAGACTGGGACACCACACACACACACACACACACACACACACACACACACACACATTCAGGGGTCATCCACTTCACGGATCAATCTTCGGGTTAAAGGTTAAAGGTTCCGTAGTGTTCCAAATGTGTGCATATATATATACATATATATGCGTGCGTGTGGGGGGGGGGGGGAGAGGGGGAGGGGTGTATGTATGGGTATGTGTATGTGTGTATTATGTATGTGTATATATGTATGTATGTGTATATATATGTATGTATGTGTATATATGTATGTATGTGTATATATATGTGTGTGTGTGTATATATATGTATGTATGTGTATATATGTATGTATGTATGTGTATATATGTATGTATGTGTATATATATGTATGTATGTGTATATATGTATGTATGTGTATATATATGTGTGTATGTGTATATATGTATGTATGTGTATATATATGTGTGTATGTGTATATATGTATGTATGTGTATATATATGTGTGTGTGTATGTGTATTGCAGAGCATCGTCATCACCTTCATCATTTGTCATCGCTGGAAGAAAAAAAAAAAAGAAACAACAACGAAATATCCCAAAATCTTGGGGGGGAAAGACTAGGAAGAGAGGTGGAGAAAGCTGCAAAGAAGAAGAAGAAGAAAGAGAAACACCCGTAGGTGCTGGGGAGGACCCAGAGAAGCACTGTCTCCACCCCGCCCTTGGAACAATCCTGCAACCACCCTTGGAGGCCTTCGCTGTGCTCACGATGGGTGCAGGCACGCACAGGACACCCCCATTCGCATCTACAGTGTCGTCGTCGTCATCGTCGTCGTCTGTGAGTAGCAAAAAGGCTTCCCCGTTTGTTTCATATTTGAAAAGAGCATTGAGAACATTTTTTAATGGATGTTCTTTCAGGGCTAGGTGTGATTCCGACTGGCAGTTGTGTCTTCTCTTTCTTGCCTTTTTTCTTCTGATGTTCTGGTATATGTGCCAAGCCTCTCTCTGTTTGTCATTCTGTCTTCTTTTTTTTTTCTTTTTTTTTTTTTTTTACCACATCGTAGCTTTTGCAGCATGTCTGTTGCCACGAGTTAAGGGTAATATTTCACTGAATCCAGTTTTAATGATAATGATGATGATGATGATGATGATGATAGTTTATTTCTGTTGCGACTTTCATGAAAATACAATAGTGCTCAAGACGGCACATCACATGAGTAAGATATAACAAAAAGAAACAGTTTACAATACACACACACACACACACACACACACACACACACACACACACACACACACACACACACACACACATATATATATATATATATATATATATATATATATCACAATAAATAATTTTCTTCTCTAACAACTATCCCTTTGAGTACAACAACGTACTCTACCCGTGGCCACCATGGGACGTGTTTGAGGTGGTGTGCTCCATGTTTTTTGTGGAAGCACCGATCAGACTATCAGCTTCTTTCCAATAAAAGTCATCCACCCTCTTCTTTTCCTTCCCTCCACCCCCCCCACCCCCACCACCCCCAACTCCACCTCACCCCCTCACCCCCTCACCTCCTCACCGCCTCACGCCCCTCTGAGCGCATCTGATGTCACCGCGTTGTCTGACTGCCCTGCCTCTGTAATGAGACCTGGCAATAGTCAGCTCAGCCTTGGTGCTCTGTATAGTACTGCAAGGGGCAGACAACTCCTGCTGCTGCTTGTGCTTCTGCTGCGGGTGGTGGTGGTGGTGGTGGTGGTGGTGCTGCTGCTGCTGCTGCTGCTGCTGCATGCAACACCTGTCAGGGATATTACTGGAGATGTCCTGTTATCATCATCTTCTTCTTCTTCTTCTGCGTTCGTGGGCTGCAACTCCCACGTTCACTCGTATGCACACGAGTGGGCTTTTACGTGTATGACCGTTTTTAACCCCGCCATGTAGGCAGCCATACTCCGCTTTCGGGGGCGTGTATGCTGGGTATTTTCTTGTTTCCATAACCCACCGAACGCTGACATGGATTACAGGATCTTTAACGTGCGTATTTGATCTTCTGCTTGCATATTCACACGAAGGGGGTTCAGGCACTAGCAGGTCTGCACATATGTTGACCTGGGAGATCGTAAAAATCTCCACCCTTTACCCACCAGGCGCCGTCACCGTGATTCGAACCCGGGACACTCAGATTGAGAGTCCAACGCTTTAACCACTCGGCTATTGCACCCGTCCCTGTTATCATCATGTCCCTTTTATATTCCCGCCGTCCCGTCAGTGGCCCGCTTTGCATCCTCGTCTTTCGTGAAGTTAGTGTTATCCCCTATACTAGTGCCGACTCGTGGAGTTGCATTTATGTTTTATTTTCATTTTATTTCATTTATTAATTTCGTTTTGTTTTATTTCATGTATTCGTTTCTTTATTTTATCTGTTTATTCAATTATTTTGTCAACTTATTTACCTTATTTTACTCATTTATCTATTTCATTTCAGTTATCTATTTACCTATTCGTTTTGTTTTTATTCATTATTCATTTATTTATCTACCTTTTTATCATTTTGATATTTTCCCCCCAGGCCTGACTTGGCGCATTAGGGTATGCTGCTAGTCATAGTGGAGTGATGGCCTAGAGGTAACGTGTCCGCCTAGGACGCGAGAGAATCTGAGCGCGCTGGTTGGAATCACGGCTCAGCCGCCGATATTTTTCTCCCCCTCCACTAGACCTTGAGTGGTGGTCTGGATGCTAGTCATTCGGATGAGACAATAAACCGAGGTCTCGTGTGCAGCATGCACTTAGCGCACGTAAAAGAACCCACGGCAACAAAAGGGTTGTTCCTGGCAAAATTCTTTAGAAAAATCCACTTCGATAGGAAAAACAAATAAAAATGCACGCAGGGAAAAAAAATTTTTAAAAGGGGGGGGAGGAGGGTGGTGGTGGTGGTGCTGTAATGTAGCGACGCGCTCTCCCTGGGGAGAGCAGCCCGAATTTCACACACAGAGAAAGCTGTTGTGATAAAAAGAAATACAAATACAGATACAAATCTGCTGTGCAGATGTGGTGTAGCTTGTACGGATTTCATTTTTCGAATCCAATGACACCTCTTTGAGGAGCTGAACTGACCTGAACTGAACTGTCGTTTCAGTGCTGAAAGATTGTGTGACTTACTTTCTTTTTTTTAATTTAATTTTTTTTTTTTTTTTAATAGTTCTTGTAACTTGTTGTATGGTTGGAAAAGACAGGCCTTTTACTGAAATTATCGAGTCGAAAATAAACAACATTTTGTTTGATTGTCTGCTAAATGATGATGAACTTAAGAGTTGGATTTCTTAAGGAATAAGCGACAGTATCTTTCTGCTTTCACCCCTGTTGTGTGAGAATCGAGTCTATTGTCGTTTCGTCCCGACTCTTAGAAATCAGTGGTGAAAGCGTGTGTCACGTCTATTGTTCTGTACATCTCTGAAGTGATTATCATGGATAGTTTGAATTCTGGTGGGAAGTTATTATGTTGAAATTATGGGTACACTAACCTATTTGTGCCTGACCAACGCTATCACTCTGTGTGTGTGTGTGTGTGTGTGTGTGTGTGTGTGTGTGTGTGTGTGTGTGTGTGTGTGTGTGTGTGTGTGTGTGTGTCTGTTTCTCTTTGTGTGTCTGTGTGTGTGTCCCCTTGTTTGTCATGTGACCAGACACATTCAGAGTCAGTCGCAAGATGCAAAGTACAAAATACATGATACAACCTAAACTGCCCTGTTAAAAAAAAAAAGAAGGAAAAAGTGTCTTTCACTGTCGACAGTGTCCCTGAAGAGTGGGTTCGTTCTTCAGTTCAGCGTCCTTTTACTATCAGTGTAATTAGACTATAATATGGAGTGGAGTGATGGCCTAGAGGTAACGCGTCCGCCTAGGAAGCGAGAGAATCTGAGCGCGCTGGTTCGAATCACGTCTCAGCTGCCGATATTTTTCTCCCCCTCCACTAGACCTTGAGTGGTGGTCTGGACGCTAGTCATTCGGATGAGACGATAAACCGAGGTCTCGTGTGCAGCATGCATTTAGCGCACGTAAAAGAACCCACGGCAACAAAAGGGTTGTTCCTGGCAAAAAAATTCTGTAGAAAAATCCACTTCGATAGGAAAAACAAATAAAACCGCACGCAGGAAAAAATACAAAAAAAATGGGTGGCATTGTAGTATAGCGACGTGCTCTCCCTGGGGAGAGCAGCCCGAATTTCACACAGAGAAATATGTTGTGATAAAAAGAAATACAAATACAAATAAAAAGAAACAAAGACAAAAAAGGGGTGGGGTCGGGTGGGGAGATGGGGAGGAGAAGTCAGGATAAAACAGAAAAGGTAGAAGACTACTAAGAAATGCATAACTAACATGAAATCAGATTCAACAGCAACAATTCAAAAATGATCATAATAACTAAAACCATTAACACAATCATGAAGTACATTAAAGGAATGTAGAAACAGGGCTATGAACTAACGCCTTTGAAAAGTTCTGCTACAAGAACCTCGTTAGAAATAACTTACCCCCCAAAAAAATCATCTGCAGAACAGTTATTCTCTTTGAAAGGTGGGTGTGGCGCTGTCTGGGTGGTGGGTGGTGGTTGCTGCTGCTGCTGCTGCTGCTGCTGCTGTTTAATATGTCCTACTGCTGCTGCCACCACCGCCACTGCCACCACCACCACCACCACCACCACCACCACCACCAATATCAGAGCTACAGCTTCTGTTGCCGCCACCACTGTATAACTGCTTCTCTTGCTAATGTCCTTCTACCACTTGACACTGCATCGAAAACATGCTCGTTGTTTTTTTCCCCGTTCGCTTTGCTTGAAAACCGATGCCGATTATAGCCCATCGTTTTTCTTAACATTTTTTTTTTGGGGGGGGGGGGGGGGGGGTGGGGGGGGGTGCGGGGTGGGGGGGGGGGGGGGGGCAGTAATCTTCCTCAGGTAACGGTTTTGCGCACTTTACCTTTTCATTCGTTTTATTGCAGTAAGACAGCCTCTGTTATCGATCCGAAAAAACAACAACAAAAAACCCAACCACCTGAAAATAGAAAGATGGGAAACAGAAACCGGACTTCTCCTAGCATAGCAACATAGGGAATGGAAATATAAATCTTGAATTTACGATGCTAAGGTCAACAATGAAGAAAAAACCAAACAAAACAGTTTGTTTCAATAATTCCAAGCGAAGATTGGAACTCGTTTCTCATTCCAGTTGAAGTTGGATCCAGACGGGCCATCACTGTTTGTTTTCCGTCCCTGTCTGTCTGTCTGTCTTTGTCTCTGTCTTTCTTTCTCTCTTTCTCTTTATCTGTCTGTCTCTCTCTCTCTCTCACTTTTTTTTTCTTTACATATATGGCCCTAGTATGATGAAATAAGAAATGAATTCATTACGCCAAAGTATTCTCGAAATCCATGTATGTTTAAATCCTGCTTACTTATGTCTAGTACTGATGAATGTGTTTTTATCTAAGCTGTCTGGTTTTGTTCACGAAGCAGTGGATGTGTGGATGCAAGCTACAAAAATGTAAAACATCCCCCTGAACACAGAACATGTCATCACTCGTGTTATGGGCCAGAGGCCTGACATTAAAATATTTTGTTGACTTCTGACTTTGACTCTCTCTCTTTCTCTCCTGTCTCAGATTGCTTCTTTTGAGTCTTTTTTTGGCGAGCGCTGGATGTAAAAATGCATTCCTTTTTTATGCGTCACCCTCATTGATAAAGAATTTGTCTTGCCCCACCAGCCCCCTCTCGGTCACTCTCTGTCTCTCTCTCTCTGACTCTCTCTCTCTCTGAGCAAAGCAATCACTTTATTTCATGTACCCACTGGGACTTTGAAACATACATACATACATACAAACAATACCCCCCCCCCCTCCCAAACACACACACACACACACACACACACACACACACACACACACACACACACACACACATCCTGAGTAGTGAGAAAAACTAATTCATACACCAAAAAAAAGCATGTTTCATTAGTTCCACTGAAAACAACTGCGTCAAAGAACACCCGGCCCCCCACCCCCTACTCCGAACCCCCACCCCCACCCCCGCACCCCCGTCACCTCCAGCCACTTCTTTTCGCTCACTGTCTTGTCAAATCGCTCAAGGTGCCAGCATACTGTCTTGTCTGCCCATGGGGGGGGATTGAACAGAGGAGAAATTCCCTCGGCATTTGATAGCTCAAATAAAAAGTTGGAAACCTGAATGGATGAGGTGATGTTGCTAGAATGCTGCTGTTGCTGTCGTTTCTGCTGCTTGAATTGGCTGTTGTCAGTGTTGTTTCTGCTGCTTGAATTGGCTGTTGTCAGTGTTGTCTCTGCTGTTTGAATTGGCTGTTGTCAGTGTGTTGTCTCTGCTGCTTGAATTGGCTGTTGTCAGTGTTGTCTCTGCTGCTTGAATTGGCTGTTGTCAGTGTTGTCTCTGCTGCTTGAATTGGCTGTTGTCAGTGTGTTGTCTCTGCTGTTTGAATTGGCTGTTGTCAGTGTTGTCTCTGCTGTTTGAACTGCTGTTGTCAGTGTTGTCTCTGCTGCTTGAATTGGCTGTTGTCAGTGTTGTCTCTGCTGCTTGAATTGGCTGTTGTCAGTGTTGTTTCTGCTGTTTGAACTGCTGTTGTCAGTGTTGTCTCTGCTGCTTGAATTGGCTGTCGTCAGTGTTGTCTCTGCTGTTTGAACTGCTGTTGTCAGTGTTGTCTCTGCTGCTTGAATTGGCTGTTGTCAGTGTTGTCTCTGCTGCTTGAATTGGCTGTTGTCAGTGTTGTCTCTGCTGCTTGAATTGGCTGTTGTCAGTGTTGTCTCTGCTGCTTGAATTGGCTGTTGTCAGTGTGTTGTCTCTGCTGCTTGAATTGGCTGTTGTCAGTGTTGTTTCTGCTGCTTGAATTGGCTGTTGTCAGTGTTGTTTCTGCTGCTTGAATTGGCTGTTGTCAGTGTTGTCTCTGCTGCTTGAATTGGCTGTTGTCAGTGTTGTCTCTGCTGCTTGAATTGGCTGTTGTCAGTGTGTTGTCTCTGCTGCTTGAATTGGCTGTTGTCAGTGTTGTCTCTGCTGCTTGAATTGGCTGTTGTCAGTGTTGTCTCTGCTGCTTGAATTGGCTGTTGTCAGTGTTGTCTCTGCTGCTTGAATTGGCTGTTGTCAGTGTTGTCTCTGCTGTTTGAATTGGCTGTTGTCAGTGTTGTTTCTGCTGCTTGAATTGGCTGTTGTCAGTGTTGTCTCTGCTGTTTGAATTGGCTGTTGTCAGTGTGTTGTCTCTGCTGCTTGAATTGCTGTTGTGTTGTTTCTGCTGTTTGAACTGCTGTAGTGTTATTTCTGCTGGTTGAATTGCTGTTGTGTTGTTTCTGCTGTTTGAACTGCTGTAGTGTTGTTTCTGCTGCTTGAATTGCTGTTGTGTTGTTTCTGCTGTTTGAACTGCTGTTGTGTTGTCTCTGCTGCTTGAATTGGCTGTTGTCAGTGTGTTGTCTCTGCTGCTTGAATTGGC
>NC_134884.1:34531408-34553908 GCF_041734735.1 Babylonia areolata | reverse complement strand
CCTGTTCTGTTTTAACGTACTTAGGACACCACCTACTAAGCCCCCCTACAGCAATCACAGCTTTGGTTGGAGTAGTGCCTCAAACCGCTGTCAGCACACACTGAGAGGAGTCTCCTTTCCCTTCTCCTTCACTTCTCCTTCACTTCTCCTCACTTCACATCGTTTAACGAGAGAGTGTCCTGAGTAAATCTATCCTATCCTATCATCCACCGGATTTGAAAATTATTTTCTCATTTTTTTAATTATGCGGAGGCAGTAGTGGTTGATGCCAGAAGAACTGACTGGATCAAACGTTTTAAGTTTTCAAAAGAATTGTACGTCTCACTTGAATCGAATCTAAGAACATATATTTTTTTAAAATTGAAATTTTCTTTATAGCGACAGATAAAAGTGCCCATTGACAAACAGCGACGTCTGATCCAGACAAATCCCTGTTGTCTGTTGTCTTGTCAGTAGCTCGGTCTCCCTCTGCCACTGTCTGTCTCTCCGTCTGTCTCTCTATTTTCTCACTCCCCCCCCCACCCCACACCCCCTATTGTCTTTCTCTTGATCTCTCTGTATATATGTGTGTCTTTTTCTCACACCCACTCTCTCTCTCTCTCTCTCTCTCTCTCTCTCTCTGTCGCTCCCTCCACCCTTTCACTCTTCCATTTAGTTAGTTAGTTATTCATTTATTTAGTTAGTTTGAGACCGAGGGAAATATTTACGCAAAGGCCATATATCTGTCCGCATAAAAAACAACAACAACAAAACTTGTACACATATGAATAACGAAAGAAAATAAACTGAAAGAAAAAAAATAATACTTGCACAGCCACAGCAATTTCCCTGTTTCCCGTTTCAAACACGTGTCATTTGTGTATTGTCCATGAACATTGAATATGATGGCATTTTACCTCGCATAGGTTTCACACCATGAGATGTGATGGAATTGGTGCAACATTATTTTGAGTTGCGTCGGTACAGCCACTTTTCCTCCTGTTGACAGACACCCGGGCTAGTCTTCTCTCTTTCTCTCTCTCTCTCTCTCTCTCTCTCTCTCTCTCTCTCTCTCTCTCTCTTTCTCTTCATTCTCCTCCCCTCCCTCCCCCTCTCTCTCTCTCTTCGTTCCCCCCCTCTCTCTCTCTCTCTTCATTCTCCTCTCCTCCATTCTTCTCTCTCTCTTCATTCTCCTCTCCTCCCTTCCTCTCTCTCTCTCTCTCTCTTCATTCTCCTCTCCTCCCTTCCTCTCTCTCTCTCTCTCTCTCTCTCTCTCTCTTCATTCTCCTCTCCTCCCTTCCGCTCTCTCTCTCTTCATTCTCCTCTGGTCCCTCCCTCTCTCTCTCTCTTCATTCTCCTCTCCTCCCTTCCTCTCTCTCTCTCTCTCTCTCTCTCTTCATTCTCCTCTCCTCCCTTCCCCTCTCTCTCTCTCTCTTCATTCTCCTCTCCTCCCTTCCTCTCTCTCTCTCTTCATTCTCCTCTCCTCCCTCCCTCTCTCTCTCTCTCTTCATTCTCCTCTCCTCCCTTCCTCTCTCTCTCCCTTCATTCTCCTCTCCTTCCTTCCCCTCTCTCTCTCTCTCTCTCTTCATTCTCCTCTCCTCCCTTCCTCTCTCTCTCTCTTCATTCTCCTCTCCTCCCTCTCTCTCTTCATTCTCCTCCCTCCCTCTCTCTCTCTCTCTCTTCATTCTCCTCTCCTCCCTCTCTCTCTCTCTCTCTTCATTCTCCTCTCCTCCCTCTCTCTCTCTCTCTCTTCATTCTCCTCTCCTCCCTCCCTCCCTCTCTCTCTCTTCATTCTCCTCTCCTCCCTCCCTCTCTCTCTCTCTTCATTCTCCTCTCCTCCCTCTCTCTCTCTCTCTCTTCATTCTCCTCTCCTCCCTCCCTCTCTCTCTCTCTTCATTCTCCTCTCCTCCCTTCCTCTCTCTCTCTCTTCGTTCTCCTCCCTTCCTCTCTCTCTCTTCATTCTCCTCTCCTCCCTCCCTCTCTCTCTCTCTTCATTCTCCTCTCCTCCCTCCCTCTCTCTCTCTTCATTCTCCTCCCCTCCCTCTCTCTCTCTTCATTCTCCTCCCCCCCTCTCTCTCTCTTCATTCTCCTCTCCTCCCTTCTTCTCTCTCCATTCTCCTCTCCTCCCTTCTTCTCTCTCTCTCTCTCTTCATTCTCCTCTCCTCCCTCCCTCTCTCTCTCTTCATTCTCCTCCCCTCCCTCTCTCTCTCTCCGTTCTCCTCCCTTCCTCTCTCTCTCTCTCTCTCTCTTCGTTCTCCTCCCCTCCCTCTCTCTCTCTCTTCGTTCTCCTTCCTTCCTCTCTCTCTCTTCGTTCTCCTCCCCTCCCTCTCTCTCTCTTCGTTCTCCTCCCTTCCTCTCTCTCTCTCTCTCTCTTCGTTCTCCTCCCCTCCCTCTCTCTCTCTTCGTTCTCCTCCCTTCCTCTCTCTCTCTCTCTCTCTCTCTTCGTTCTCCTCCCCTCCCTCTCTCTCTCTCTTCGTTCTCCCCCCCTCCCTCTCTCTCTCTCTTCGTTCTCCTCCCCTCCCTCTCTCTCTCTTCGTTCTCCTCCCCTCCCTCTCTCTCTCTCTTCGTTCTCCTCCCTCTCTCTCTCTCTTCGTTCTCCTCCCCCCCCCTCTCTCTTCGTTCTCCTCCCCTTCCCCCCCTCTCTCTCTTCGTTCTCCTCC
Organism: Babylonia areolata; assembly: GCF_041734735.1. Classification (NCBI taxonomy): domain Eukaryota; kingdom Metazoa; phylum Mollusca; class Gastropoda; order Neogastropoda; family Buccinidae; genus Babylonia; species Babylonia areolata. The sequence continues at coordinate 34,551,269 of NC_134884.1, read as the reverse complement.
CCCCCCCCTTCTGATCATTCTCTTCCCCTCCCTCCCTTTCCTCTCTCTCTCTCTTCGTTCTCCTCCCCTCCCTCCCCCCTCTCTCTCTCTCTCTCTTCATTCTCCTCCCCTCTCCCCCCCTCTCTCTCTCTTCATTCTCCTCCCCTCTCCCCCCCTCCCTCTCTCTCTCTTCGTTCTCCTCCCCTCCATCCCCTCCCTCTCTCTCTCTCTTCGTTCTCCTCCCCTCCCTCCCTCCCTCTCTCTCTCTTCGTTCTCCTCCCTCCCTCCCCCCTCTCTCTTCATTCTCCTCCCCTCCCTCCCCCCTCTCTCTCTTGATCACTTGCGAATTCCGCTTTTTATTTGAATGTGAACATACGAACCCATTACAAAGAGGTATAACCAGTTTAATACGCCTGTTATCAGAAGACAAAACTTGGTTGATGTGCTAACGGCTGAACATGAAGTCATCAGATCCTCGGCTAAAAACATTGCTGAAGCTAGTGAAGTAAGGAAACTTTCAATTTCAGTTTGAAAAAAAACAACAACAAAAAAACACTTTTAGTTCACATAGATTAACTCTTACTAGTTTAGTCACTGAACAGTAATTACAGCCATATTCTTGATAGGGTCTCGGCCTATTTTGGTCTATAGTGGAGTGATGGCCTAGAGGTAACGCGTCCGCCTAGGAGCGCGCTGGTTCGAATCACGGCTCAGCCGCCGATATTTTCTCCTCCTCCACTAGACCTTGACCCACTAGACGCTAGTCATTCGGATGAGACGATAAACCGAGGTCCCGTGTGCAACCATGCACTTAGCGCACGTAAAAGAACCCACGGTAACAAAAGGGTTGTTCCTGGCTAAATTCTGTAGAAAAATTCACTTCGATAGGTAAAACAAATAAAACTTCATGCAGGAAAAAATACAACAAAAATGGGTGGCGCTGTAGTGTAGCGACGCGCTCTCCCTGGGGAGAGCAGTCCGAATTTCACACATCTGTTGTGATAAAAAGAAATACAAATGCAAAAACAAATATATTGTGCGTGCATGAATGAAGACAAGCATGCGACTGCTGTCTGCATATGTAAGATAGTGTTTGAGACATTTCTTTGTTCTGTATTAATGGGGGGGAGGGGGAGGCGGGGGGGGGTCTTTGAAAATACCCATCAAATTGTGACCCTCACGTTACTATAATTATGGCATTTTATTCTACTGATGACACTGAACAGTTTCAGTGATCAATTCAGTATCTTGAACACTTTTTTTTTCTTGTCTTTTTCGATCTCATTCTCTCTCTGTGTGTGTAGATTAGCAAGGACAGATTGGAAGAATAGTGTATGCCTAAAATCTTAATCCTTGAATAAAAACGTTTTGAGTTCTGAGTTCTGTCTCTGTTTGTGTGTCCCTTTGTGTCCGTCACTTGCTCTCCGTGCCTTAAAAAATATCAATATCTCTCTCTCTCTCTCTCTCTCTCTCTCTCTCTATATATATATATATATATATATATATATATATATATATATATCAAAATCAGTCTGCAAGCTCTAGAGTGTGACGAGACGACACAGACTGTAGGTGTGTACGGGTGGTGATGAAGGATGAACGGGGGGGAAAAGGGAAATGTCGCTGAAGAATATGGGACGGTAACAAACACAGCTCAACAACAACAACAACAACAACAACAAAAATCCAAATACTCAAACATAAAAGGTCATTCATATATACATACGCCCACAGCCCCACAACAGCACACAGACATTGCTGAACATTGGGAGCTGCAGTCCACAGATACATGGGCACATTTTCGCTCATCTCACGTACACGAACCTCTTTGGCTGGTTTCAGAATTGTGTTGCGGGGGTGGGGGGGCCCCTTGGTATCATCTTGGGCGACGAATACCATGACTGAGAAAGGAATGATCCTGCAACAGACTGTGGTAACTTCATCCGTTCACCGCTGTTATAATGTCCGGCAGTAAGGACCTGAATGGATAGGCCGAAGTCACACAGACAGGTACGTGTGCGTCATCAGTTTGTTTGTCTGCTTGTATTTTCACCGTTGTCTGCATACCTCCTGTCTTTGTCTGTCTGTCTGTCTTCTCTGTCTCTCTATTTCTGTGTCTTTGCTTGTCTGTTTCTCGGTCTGTCTCTGTCTGCCGTGTATTTCATTTATTTCTTTTGTCTTTCTTGTGTCTGTATGCTTTCCCTCATGTCCATGTCTTCGTCTCTGTCGGTCTGTCTCTCTGTGCCTCTGTCTTCTCGCCGCCCCCCCTCCTCCCCCTGTCGCTCTCTCTCTCTCTCTCCCTCCTATCTCTTTCTCCCTTGCTCTCTCTTTCTCTCCACACCACTACGTGTCTATTTCTGTCGCCTAAGATCATACTTGATGACACTTGGTCGCTCTGATCGTGTTTTTTTTTGGTTGTTGTTGTTGTTGTTTGTTTGTTTCTTTGTTTTTGTTTGTTTTTTTTTTTGGGGGGGGGGGGGGTTGTAGTTGTTTGTTTTTTGTTGTTGTTTTTTTTCTTTTTTAAACGTAAGGGATATGATGATACGGAGATATAATGCACGTTTCACTCTCCCACCTTGCAGTTTATCTACCCGACAGAGCACATGTTAAAGTCATCATGTTGTCTCTCAATGTCCGTCTGGCCTGGCCTGGCCTGGCCTTATGGTGAGACCCGATTACATTGATTTACATTTTTGTTGTTGTGCGCGGGGAACCTCACAGACTTTCTTGCCACTGTGCGCGATAGCCGAGTGGTTAAAGCACTGGTCTTTTCAATCCTAGAGTCCTGGGTTCCAATCCCGGCTGGTGTCTGGTGGGTTGAGAGTGGAGATTTTTTTTTTTTTTTTTTTTTTAATTTCCCAGGTCAGCATAATCATGTGCAGACCTGCTCATCCCTGGACCCTCAAGGCAAATCGCCGATTGAACACACACGCTTAAAGACCCTGCAGTCCACGTCAAGTGGTTGGTGCGTTATGGAAACCCGAACATACACTAGTAACACGCGCACCCCCGAAAACGGAGTACAGCTGCCTGAACGGCGGAGTAAAAAACAAAAAAAAAAACAAAAAAACGTACAGACACGTAAAAGCATCACTCGAAGATAGGAGTCAACGTGAGAGTTGTAGCTCACGTATAAAAAAAAAAAAAAAGGGTGGTGATGAAATCAAATGAAATGAAATGAATGAATAATCTAATAGATAAACAGATAGATAAATAAAATAAAATTTGCCACTGCTTTATCATTGCTTTGGCTGGAACACAGCAGTTAGGGAAGGAGAGTGAATGAAGAGAGAGAGAGAGATGGACATTAACGATAAGTTTTCCTCGACATCACCCTTCTACCTTACTCCGTTCCGTAACCTCCTACCCCCCCTCACCCCGGCCCCCCGCCCGTCCCCCCCCCGCCCCCCGCCCCCCCCCGCCCTCCCCCCTCTCGCCGACAGACTTTGAGATTAACAGTTCTCTCCGACACAGGTGCTTTGTGCACAGTTATATCCTCGTTTTAACGTCAAGATAATTATGGGTTTCGTGGTGGCTTCGAAAATCTTTGTGAAGAAATTGGCATACATGGCAGTGGAGGTGAAGAAAGTTGCAAAGGGAAAGAAAGGTAACCTTACGCCTACAATATGGCTTAAAAGGAAGTTTTGTAACTAGGCCTGGTGTTGATTTGTTTTTCGTGTTGTTTTGTTTTGTTTGTTTGTTTGTTTGTTTCAGACCAGTTCCCTTGCTCTTGGTTTTATTTGTCTACATGGTTGCAGTCGTTGTCTGCCTGTGCATGTTTGTGTGTGTCTCTGTCCGTCTTCCCCCTGTCTGTCTGTCTGTCTGTCCGTCTCCTCCCTGTCTGTCTGTCTGTCTGTCTGTCTCTCTTTGCTATCGACAGACATACAGACATACAGTGTAGGTGTATATAGAGCACGAAAGGTGAGGGGGGAAAAAAAGAAGAAGAAGAAGACAGTGAGGAAAAGGGTGACGCACGCTTTGCTGTACGATCATAATAGTTTTGAGCTTTGGGTTGCATCGTTAACACCCCCGTCCTCTCTCTCCCTCCCTCTCCCTATCCCTTCCTCTCTCTCACTCTCTCTTTCTTTCTATGCCTCTCTCTCTCTCTCCCTGTGTCTCTCCGTCTCAGTCTGTCTCTTTGTCTCTCTCTGTCTGAGTCTCTTTGTCTCACTCTGTCTCTGTCTCTTCGTCTCTCTCTCTCTCTCTCTGTCTCTTTGTCTCACTCTCTCTCTCTCTGACTCTCTGTCCCACTCTGTCTTTGTCTCTCTGTCTCACCCTGTCTCTCTCTCTCCGCCTCACTCTGTCTCTGTCTCTCCGTCTCATTCTGTCTCTGTCTCTGTCTCTTTGTCTCTCTCACCCTGTCTGTGTCTCACTCTGTCTCTGTCTCCCATTTTCACTTCCCTTCACCCACCCCTGTCTCTCTCCAGACAATGATATCCATTCCTGGACACCACTGTATTTGATGGCATTCTTCTTCTTCTTCTTCTTCTTCTTCTTCTTCTTCTTCTTCTTCTTCTTCTAGTGCAAAGCAACTACATGTTGTGGATGGACAATCTTGTGTCCTTCTAACGAACGAGAAGAAGTAGGAGGAGGAGGAGGAGGATTTTCGGTCAACCAGAAGAAGAAGAAGAAAAAGAATTTTCGGTCAACTTCTTCTTTCTTCTTCTTCTTCTTTGTTTGTTTGTTTTTGTTGTTGTTTTTCAGGCAATTTTAAAACCACCCGAGACTGTACAGGGGATAAGGGGGGTAGGTGGTGGTGGTGGGGGGGGGGGCTGTGGGGGGGGTGCGGGGGGGGCAGGCCTTGGAACATCCATCCCCCTTTTTGCAGTGAAATCTGTGTCTCCTGTATGAGCGCCTCTGATGTCATGTTATTATTGTCTGTCGATCTGCCTCGACTTTTCGATGACATCTGGCAACTGACTTTTGACTTTTGATGCTGCGCAGGGACACACATACAAAAAAAAAAATAATAATAATTTTTTTTTTAATTTAAAAAGGGAGAGAGAGAGAGAGAGAGAAAGAGAGCGAGTGAGAGAGAGAGAGAGAGAGAGAGAGAGAGAGAGAGAGAGAAGGGGGGTGCTTCTGCTACTGCTGTTGGTGTTGGTGTTGCGGTTGATGGTGATTTCCGTTGTCGTTGTTGTTGTATGATGATAATGTGTTCTTATTCTTAATGATGATGATGATGATGATGATGATGATGATGATGATGATGATGATGATGATTCGTCGTTGGTGTTGTTGCTAATGGTGTTGGTGGGGATTTGCTGTCGTTGTTGTTGTTGCTAATGGTGTTGGTGGTGATTTGCTGTCGTTGTTGTTGTTGTTGCTAATGGTGTTGGTGGTGATTTGCTGTCGTTGTTGTTGTTGTTGCTAATGGTGTTGGTGGTGATTTGCTGTCGTTGGTGTTGTTGCTAATGGTGTTGGTGGGGATTTGCTGTCGTTGGTGTTGTTGCTGCTAATGGTGTTGGTGGGGATTTGCTGTCGTTGTTGTTGTTGTTGCTAATGGTGTTGGTGGGGATTTGCTGTCGTTGTTGTTGTTGCTAATGGTGTTGGTGGTGATTTGCTGTCGTTGTTGTTGTTGTTGCTAATGGTGTTGGTGGGGATTTGCTGTCGTTGGTGTTGTTGCTAATGGTGTTGGTGGGGATTTGCTGTCGTTGGTGTTGTTGCTAATGGTGTTGGTGGTGATTTGCTGTCGTTGGTGTTGTTGCTAATGGTGTTGGTGGGGATTTGCTGTCGTTGTTGTTGTTGCTAATGGTGTTGGTGGGGATTTGCTGTCGTTGTTGTTGTTGCTAATGGTGTTGGTGGTGATTTGCTGTCGTCGTTGTTGTTGTTGCTAATGGTGTTGGTGGGGATTTGCTGTCGTTGTTGTTGTTGCTAATGGTGTTGGTGGGGATTTGCTGTCGTTGTTGTTGTTGTTGCTAATGGTGTTGGTGGTGATTTGCTGTCGTTGGTGTTGTTGCTAATAATGTTGGTGGTGATTTGCTGTCGTTGTTGTTGTTGCTAATGGTGTTGGTGGGGATTTGCTGTCGTTGTTGTTGTTGTTGCTAATGATGTTGGTGGTGATTTGCTGTCGTTGTTGTTGTTGTTGCTAATGGTGTTAGTGGGGATTTGCTGTCGTTGTTTTTGATGATGATTTATTGTTGTTGTTGTTGTTGTTTTTGGTGATGATGACGTTGATGCCGCTACTGTTTTTGATTGCTAGTGTTTGCTGCTGTTGTTATTGTTTTGTTGTTATTGTTCGTCTTTCCGTTTGCTGCCGCTAGTTATTGTTATTCTTGAAGCTGCTGTTGTTGTTGTTGCTGCTGTTTTATTGTTGCTGTAATTGCTGTTGATGTCGATGCTGTTGCTGGTGTTGTTGTTGTTGCGGTTGTTGTTGATGCTCATTGTATTTTTGTTGTTGCTGCTGCTGTTGCTGATGTTGTTGTTGTTATTGTTGTACTTGTTGTCATTGATGCTCCTGTTGTTGTTGTTGTTGTTGTTGTTATTGTTGTCATTGATGCTCCTGTTGTTGTTGTTGTTGTTGTCATTGATGCTCCTGTTGTTGTTGTTGTTCTTGTTGTCATTGATGCTCCTGTTGTTGTTGTTGTTATTGTTGTTCTTGTTGTCATTGATGCTCCTGTTGTTGTTGTTGTTGTTATTGTTGTTCTTGTTGTCATTGATGCTCCTGTTGTTGTTGTTGATGTTATTGTTGTTGTTCTTGTTGTCATTGATGCTCCTGTTGTTGTTGTTGTTGTTGTTATTGTTATTGTTGTACTTGTTGTCATTGATGCTCCTGTTGTTGTTATTGTTGTTCTTGTTGTCATTGATGCTCCTGTTGTTGTTGTTGTTGTTATTGTTATTCTTGTTGTCATTGATGCTCCTGTTATTGTTGTTGTTGTTATTGTTGCTCTTGTTGTCATTGATGCTCCTGTTGTTGTTGTTGTTATTGTTGTTCTTGTTGTCATTGATGCTCCTGTTGTTGTTGTTGTTCTTGTTGTTGTTCTTGTTGTCATTGATGCTCCTGTTGTTGTTGTTCTTGTTGTCATTGATGCTCCTGTTGTTGTTGTTCTTGTTGTCATTGATGCTCCTGTTGTTGTTGTTGTTGTTGTTGTTGTTCTTGTTGTCATTGATGCTCCTGTTGTTGTTGTTATTGTTGTTCTTGTTGTCATTGATACTCCTGTTGTTGTTATTGTTGCTCTTGTTGTCATTGATGCTCCTGTTGTTGTTGTTATTGTTGTTCTTGTTGTCATTGATGCTCCTGTTGTTGTTGTTATTGTTGTTCTTGTTGTCATTGATGCTCCTGTTGTTGTTGTTGTTATTGTTGTTCTTGTTGTCATTGATGCTCCTGTTGTTGTTGTTGTTGTTGACGCTGCAGTTGCCACCGTTATTGGTATTAGTGCTGTTCTTGTTGGTGGTGGTAGTGTTGCCTTTCTTGTTGTACTTTGCTGCTACTACTGCTACTGCTGCTACTACTGCTGCTACTGCTGCTACTACTGCTGCTACTGCTGCTGCTACTGCTGCTGCTACTACTGCTACTGCTGCTACTGCTGCTACTGCTACTGCTACTGCTACTGCTGCTGCTACTGCTGCTACTGCTGCTGCTACTGCTGCTGCTGCTGCTGCTACAGCATCTGTACGGAACGTTCATCCCTTCCTCTTCCCTCCCTGCTTTGTTTCAGCCCTCATCTTGCCCCTTGCTATCGATTTTCAGGCGTTTGATTCTACGTTTGTTTTCGTTCTCCACTGTTAACCTTATTCCAGCTGTTGTCATTGATGCTGCCGCTGTCTCCCTTTCTTTTTTTTAATTTCTTCCGCTGATTGCTGATACGATTAACCTGAGAACGAACGGGCGGGCGGGCGGGCGGGCGGAAGAACGAACGAACGAAATTTTATTTCAAGAGAGTAAAAGAATATTCATAAATGCTTTTTACATCAGGCCCTCTGGGCAAAATTGAAGGAAGACAAAAAAAAAATTCCCACACAAGAAAAAGCATAATAGTCACGATAGTTAATTTACGAAATCATGTAAGCATGCACATCACATAATTATGCTATTGCTAAATTCATATCAAAAGTACTAAGAATGTTTTGGAGAACTTGAGTGAGCTTTGGTACTGAGTTGCTTTTAATTCGTAGTCATCATCTTCAATTGTGTGATTTTATTTTCATGCTACGTTCTAATGTATTTTGTTAGATTTCATCTCTTATTCTATTCTGTTTTAATTAACTCTCTCCATACGAACGGCGAAAGAGACGACGTTAACAGCGTTTCACCCCAATTACCACCATCAAAATATTGCAAGTGGAAGGCTCTTATACTGAAGAGGTGAATGTTGACAAAGAATACCACAATTCTGACGACGGAAGCTAAAGGTTGGGTCATTCAGACACCCACTGGACATCCGAGGGGTCTGTGTAGAGGAGAAGAGAGGACTGGCCGTACTGAGTGGGTTAATTTTGCTGTGATTACTTTTATTAACTTTAGGCGATCAGACGAACGGAACGTTAACTCAGACTGTTTGTCATCAAACATAAGAGTTCGTAGCTTTTGATCCATATTTGTGGCACATGGTTGCGTTTGTTGGTGTTGTTCTTCATTGTGTGGTTTTATATTTATTTGCTTATTTATCATCATTGTTGTCTTATTTATTTAATTATTTATTTATTTATTTATTATTATTATTATTATTGTTATTATTTTATCATTATTTTCATTACTACTATTTTTTTTCCCATCATAATTATCATTTATTTATTTATGTATGTACGCTTCTCTCTCTCTCTCTCTCTCTCTCTCTCTCTCTCTCTCTATATATATATATATATATATATATATATATATATATATATATATATATATATATGTATGTATATATATATATACTTTTTTTTCTTTTCTTTTTTTCTCAAGGCCTGACTAAGCGCGTTGGGTTACGCTGCTGGTCAGGCATCTGCTTGGCAGATGTGGTGTAGCGTATATGGATTTGTCCGAACGCAGTGACGCCTCCTTGAGCTACTGATACTGTGTGGTATCGTCCACTCGTGCTGGTCGTCGGAAGGTTCTCTCTTGGTAAAAGGCTTCTTTCCTGCTTCTTTCCTCCCCTTTTTCTTTGATATTGATCGGGTCACAAAGGGCTAAAACACAAAAGCTCATGCATGCTGTCACTTGACCTCAGGGAGAAAAAGAAAAGTTAAATATTCTGAGGGAGCGGTCAGCATGATAGCCAAGCGTTGGATATCTCTCCTGCGGATCTACGAGGTCCGAGGTTCGAAACCGGGTAGAGTCTGACAGGCTAATGATGGGATATTATACATCATCTTTCCATTCCCCCGAGTCCGCGTATAATGGTTATATGCACACCAGAGAATGCCTTATTAACCAAGTATAAAGTTCGTTTGGCACAACGCTTCAGTAGAAACCCTGTAATCTATGTCAGCATTCGGAGTGCAATGGAAACACGAACACACCCAGCTTACACCTGTCCCTAAAAATGGAGTATGGTTGTGGAGTATATGAAGAACAATAACAACAATTGTCAACACATAAAAAGAGCTTTGCAGCCAACAAATACACAATACGGAAACAGAAGGAGGTAGTAAAGCTTTGAAACTCGCTTCCCTTCCCCCCTTCCCCCACCGCCCCTCCCCTCCATCCACTGATTAAAAAAAAAGATCACTAACTACATATCTATTTCATGATTTATTTCTGTCATTCCCAATTTCTGAAAAAGAAATGAGGCAGTGACTGACATAAACTATATTTATAAAGTGACCGCTTCGTGCTGCGCTAACACGAGTGGCAAAATGGCTGACCGGACACTTCCGCTGGCATCAACCAATCAGCATAGAGGCTCAAAGGAGGGATGCACAATCCACCCCCTCCTATTTTTTTTATATTTTTTTTTATCAGTGCAGCTTAGTTCAGAACACCCCTCCCCTTCCCCCTCCCCTTCCCCTTCCCCCATCTACTTCTCTGCTTCTCTGCACTAGAGTTGAACAGGCCACGTAACGTAGGCACCTGATGAAGCACCGAGGAATCATCATTTCCGATACTTCAAAAGAAAAAAGAGAAGAAGAAGAAGAGGAAATAAAACCGACCCTGGGTCAAATATTACAAGATGAGGGGATCGACTTTTACTCACCGCCTAGCTTCCACAATACGAAAACGCCTACCTATTTTTTCTCATCTCCCTACCTCTCATCTCTCATCACTCCTTCTCTCGATCCTTCCCTCCACCCTTCCCAACCCCCTACCCCTCTAGGAGAAGCCCACACACACACACACATGCACACTCGCCCCCTCTCCCTCTCCTTCTCCCTCTCCTTCTCCCTCTCCTCCCTCTCCCTCTCCTTCTCCCTCTCCTCCCCTTCCTCTCCCTCTCCCTCTCATTCTCCCTCTTCCTCTTCCTCTCCCTCTCCTTCTCCCTCTCCCTCTCCCCCTTCCTCTCTTTTATTATTACTCTCTTCTCCGCCTCAGCCCCTCTGTATACGTTCTCCAAGTTGACGCTGTCAACGTAATGCCGGATGGCAGCTGTCAAAGTGAAACAGGAGGATATCGTAATGAGTTGTGACAGCCCCCGCTGGGTCCAACCCTCTTCCCTTACTCTCTCTCTCTCAGTCTCTCTGTCACTGTATCTCTGTCTCTGTCTCTTCTTCTTCTTCTCCTCTGCTTTGCTCCTCTTTTCTCTGTCTCTCTGTGTCTGTCTCTCTGCGTGTCTCTGTCTGGCGATCTTTGTTTCTGGCACTTTTATGCTTATCTTTCTGAGTCTGCCTGGTTCTGTCCCTCTCTCTCTCTCTGATTCTGTGTGTCTGTTTGTCTGTCTGTTTGTCCGTCTGTCTGTTTCTCTGTCTGTCTGTCTGTCTGTCTCTGTCTCTCTCGCTCCCCCCTCTCTCTATCTCCCTCTCTCTGTCTTTCCTCCTCCTTCTCCTCTGGTCTGCTTTGTTCCTCTTTTCTCTGTCTGTCTGTCTGTCTCTCTCTCTCTCTCTCGCTCCCCCCTCTCTCTCTCCCTCTCTCTCTCTCCCTCTCTCTCTCTCCCTCTCTCTCTCCCTCCCTCTCTCTCTCTCTCCCTCTCTCTCCCTTTGTCCCTCTCTCCCTCTCTCCCTCTCCCTCTCTCTCTCCCTCACTCTCCCTCTCTCTCTCTCTCCCTCCCCCCCTCTCTCTCTCTCTCCCTCTCTCTCTCTCTGTCTTTCCTCCTCCTCCTCTGATCTGCTTTGATCCTCTTTTCTCTGTCTGTCTGTCTGTCTGTCTCTCTCTCTCTCTCTCTCGCTCCCCCCTCTCTCTCTCCCTCTCTCTCTCCCTCTCTCTCTCCCTCTCTCTCTCTCCCTCTCTCTCTCTCTCTCTCGGTCGCTCCCCCCTCTCTCCCTCTCTCTCCCTCTCTCTCTCTCTCTCTCTCTCTCCCCCTCTCTCTCTCCCTCCCTCTCTCTCTCTCTCCCTCTCTCTCCCTCTCTCTCTCTCTCCCTCTCTCTCTCTCCCTCTGTCTCTCTCTCTCTCCCTCTCTCTCTCTCTCTCCCTCTCTCTCTCTCCCTCTCTCTCTCTCCCTCTCTCTCTCTCTCTCTCCCTCTGTCTCTCTCTCTCCCTCTCTCTCTCTCTCTCTCTCTCTCTCTCTCTCTCTCCCTCTGTCTCTCTCTCTCTCCCTCTCTCTCTCTCTCTCTCTCCCTCTGTCTCTCTCTCTCCCTCTCTCTCTCTCTCTCCCTCTCCCTCTCTCTCTCTCCCCCTCTCTCTATCCCCTCTCTCTCTCTCTCTCTCTGTCTTTCCTCCTCCTCTAGTCTGCTTTGATCCTCTCTTCTCTGTCTCTGTATCTCTGCATCTGTCTGCTGTCTGTCGATCTGTTGTTGTTTTTTTCCTGATTATTCAATTCTTATCTCTCTCTGGGTGTCCCTGGTTCTGTCTCCGTCTCTCTGACTCTGCGTGTATGTCTGTCTGCTTGTCTGTGCGTGTGTCTCAGTGTCTGTGTTTTCTGTTTCTCCGTCTCTGTCTGTGTCTCTGTCTGTCTGTCTCTTCTTCTTTTTCTTCTTCTCCTCCTCCTCCTCCTCTGCTTTGTTCCTCTTTTGTCTGTCTCTCTGTTTCTGGTTATGGTGACCTCTGTTTGTTTGTTGTTTTTTTACACGTTTATTCTTATCTCAGTGTGTCAGAGAGACACAGAATCAGGTACACAAAATGTGTTTGCCTCCAAAGAGAAAAGACCTTTAAGAGGCGCAAAGCAGAGAAGATGAAGAAGAACACACACACACACACACACACACACACACACACACACACACACACACACACACACACACACACACACACACACACACACACACACACACACACACACACACACACAGGCAGGCAGGCAGGCAGACAGAGAGAGAGAGACAGAACCAGGCAGAGATATAAAAAATAAAAGTGTCAGAGACAGAGATAGACAAAAGACAAGACAGCGGCAGTGAGACAAAGACAGAGACAGAGACCAGAGAACAGAGGAGCAAAGCAGAGAAGAAAAGAGGAGAGAGACAGACAGACAGAATGAGGGAGAGACAGACAGACAGACAGAAACAGACAGACACACAGACATAGAGACACACAGTCAGCGAATCACTGAAGCAGACTCAGAGAGATTCTTCTTCTTCTTTTCATCATCGTCATTATTATCATAATCATAATTATTATTGTTGTTATTATTATCATCATCCTATATCAAGGTTGTGTGTGTGTGTGTGTGTGTGTGTGTGTGTGTGTGTGTGTGTGTTTCTCTGTGTGTCTGTGTATGTGTCTGTGTGTATGTCAGTGTGTGTGTGTGTGCGTGTGTGTGTTCAGTGTGTGTGTGTGTTCAGTATAACTGAATGTCTATCTCAAGATGTCATAATAGACAAGATAAAAAAGCAGATTTTCTTTAATCATCTAACTAGGTGAAATATCGGGCTATATATGAGATACAACGATTTGCTTTTATATATATATATATATGTATATAACTGTAACAATGTAACTGACAGGACTTTTCAGCAAATGAGAACGCGCGCGTGCTTGTGTGCTTGTGTGCGCGCGTGCGTGTCTGTATTAGCGCGCGTTTGTGTGAGTGTGGGCGTGTGTGTGTGTGTGTGTTTATGCGTGTTTTGTGTTGGTTTGCGTGTTTTGTGTGTGTGTGTGTGTGTGTGAGAGAGAGAGAGAGAGAGAGAGAGTATGCGTGTGTGTGTGTGTGTGAGTATGCGCGCGCGCGCGCGCGCGCGTGTGTGTGTGTGTGTGTGTGTTCAGTGGAGCTGTAAGCGTACAGGGCGTAATCTGTCAAATGTGATTGAGAAAGTGGGGAGAAGGTATTGGCAGTTTTTGATAACAAGTCTCCCTCAAAAAGAAAAAAAAGACATGATGTATGGATAAGGGAACAACCGAGGTAACGGACTGTTGTTTGGGAAAGGGACATGGGGTGTGTGTGGGGGGAGGGGGGGAAGAGCTCGGTGGGGGGTGGGCCCAGGTGGGGGGGGGGGGAGAGAGTTGCAGGTTGCAGGGTAGGAGAGAGTGGGGAAGGTGGTGGTGGGAAGAGTGCATTGCGATACAGGTCCGATTCGCCTGCGCTTTGACCGTGCTGCCTTCCATCAGTGGTCTGACAATTAGACGCTGTGTCCCGTTCCGCCTGTTCTCTCTCTCTCTCTCTCTCTCTCTCTCTCTCTCTGTCTGTCTGTCTGTCTGTCTGTCTCTCTCTCTCTCTCTCTCTCTCTCTCTCTCTGTCTGTCTGTCTCTCTCTCTCTCTCTCTCTCTCTCTCTCTCATATCTGTATGTACATGTAGACATAGGCATGCATGTGGGTATATGTGCAAATATATATATATGCATAAGGGTGTGTGTGTTTGGGGATGAGTGTGTGCATATGTGTGTGTGTGGGTGGGTGTGAGTGTGTGACAGTGTTCCCTTCATTATATTTTTATGATGATGATGGTCCGTTGATTAGTATTATAATTATCAGTAGTAGTAGTAGTAGTAGTAGTAGTAGTGGTAGTGGTAGTAGTAGTATTTACCATTGTTATTATTGTTGTGTCTTATCGTTACTGTTTTTGTTGTCACAAGGACAGATTGGAAGACTAGGCAATGCCTAAAATCTTTATCCTTGAGTAATAAAGTTTTTGACTCTCTCTCTCTCTCTCTCTCTCTCTTTCTCCCCCCCTCTCTCTCTCTCTCTCTCTCTCTCTCTCTCTCTCTCTCTCTCTCTCTCTCACGCGCACGCACGCACGCACACAATCAATCGAGGTACGGATGAGTGCTAAAGTTTGTTTGTGCCACATACGTTGATACCAGAATCAGCTTCTGGGGAACACTTAGCTCTAAACCGGTACTGGGAAAGAGCTAGATATTATGAAATGTATTCACGGTAGCCGGATTCCAGAGCCAAAATTCTATACAATGCAGTTTAAGACATTTTTTTTTTCTCCGCTTCATGATTTCCGATACAAAGACCAGGCCCCAGTTGCATTGCTCGGACGGAAATGCCTGGTATGGTCGTAACCCGCTACTCAGTAAGTGTGTGTCGTATGGAACTGACCAATGGCGTAGTTCGGTCAACGTAGGCATTTTAGTCACGTGTAACTGTCAAAAAGTTAGAACCAAGCAATGCTACTGGCACCAGCTGACCGCCAAAACAGAGACCGGAATAGAAATTGAAAGAGTTTTGTTTTGTTTTGTTTTGTTTTGTTTTTTAAGGGGGCGTGGGGTGGAGTGGTTAAACAAGAATACACGCACAAACGTGCGTGCACACACAGGCACAGAGCAACTTAGTACACAGGCGAATCGGTAATAGGTGAAACGGGGAACGGGTGAATCAGGATGACATGATGAATCTGTGTTTGTTGGCCTTGGGGTAACGCGTCCGCCTAGGAAACGAGAGAATCTGAGCGCACTGGTTCGAATCCCATGGTCGTCAGAATTTTCCGAGGCTCTCCCTCCAGTTGACCTTGAGTGATGGTCTGGACGCTAGTCATTCGGCCGAGACGATAAACCGAGGTCCCGTGTGCAGCATGTACTTAGAGCACGTAAACGAACCCACGGCAACAAAAGGGCTTTCCTTGGCAAAATTCTGTAGAAAAATTCACTTTGATATGAAAACAAATAAAATTGCAAGCAGAAAAAACTATTTAAAAAATAATAATAAAGAGGGGGGGGGAGGGAGGGGGGGGGGGCTAAGGGGGGGGGGGGGGGGATGACGCTCTCAGTATATCGACGCGCTCTCCCTGGGTAGAGCAGCCCGAATTTCACACAGAGAGATATGCTGTGACCAAAAAAAGAGTAGTACAATGCATCCACCTGCTGGTAAGTAATACCATGTTGCACCACTTTTCACCCTACCCCCACCCCCCCACCCCCACCCCCCGCGCCTCTCCCCCCTCCTCCCCCACTCCCTACATACACCGCGTCACATTTCACCCAGCGGCGGCGCAGGTTGTTTTTTTTTTTTTTTTTTTTTTTTAACCAGACATCAGTGACAGGTCCATCCAAAATGATAAAGTTCTCTTGTCAGCTTTCACGATAAAATATGATGTATGAGGGGATTAGTGCCTTCTAACATGTGTTGACATACGTCCGTACAGACATAAAGACATACAGACATACATACCATAAATATATGTGGGGGGGGGTGTGAGGGTGTGGGGGGCTTGTGATTAGTATCAGATCCTTTTGTCAGGAAATGATCTAAGATTTATGTCAGGCACAGAGACACACACACACACACGCATGCGCGCGCGCTCACACACACACACACACACACACACACACACACACACACACACACACAGCACGCACGTACACACGCACGCACGCACGCACGCGTGTGAATATTTTCTAATGAGCTTCAAGGACAGACTAAAAGATGACATTCGCCAATACTGGTATGAATATTTTTTGTGAATAAAAGAGGGTGAATACTGTTAATATCATCCGGAAATTATAAGAGCTAGTTACATAGATCAGCCAGACAATGACGAACATCATCGTGTTCTATGTTCGATGAGCTTGTCAGATCGCCTTCCACGTGGTGGAATCCCTCGTTTTGGTAACCGTTTGTATTGAAATTTGAATAGCACTGAAGACATTGTATATTTTCTTTTTGCTTGACCCAGATATACAACACTTCGTAAGTTTCAGTTTCAGCTTCAGTAGCTCAAGGAGGCGTCACTGCGTTCGGACAAATCCATATACGCTACACCACATCTGCCAAGCAGATGCCTGACCAGCAGCGTAAAGCAACGCGCTTGTACCTGTTCTTTTTTATATTCTTTGACTTTTCTGAGGATTTCCGATTTTCCTAGATGTAGGCCGCTCGTTGTTGTTGGTTACCAGCAAGTCTGTCAGCTCGCTCATTTCCCTTAACACCTGCATGTCCGGGCAGTATGACCATGTGAGTTTTTTTAATCTGAAAGTTGCGCATTGCCTTATGCCACTCTGGGCTTCCCATTCCATTTTCATTTTTCTGTATTAGGTTCATTGAGTCGGTTAGAATCATGGCATGTTGATTTCCGGGCATATGGATAGACGATAGCCACTGGAGGGCATGTGTCACAGCTTCAACTTCCATCGTTAGGCTGGAGGTTGTGACTTTGTAGGCAGCATTCTCTTCCCTAACTGTTTTTCCATTAATTTTTTGTTTCGCAGTGAATCTCCAACCGGGTTGGTCTTTGGTGACTGAGCCATCTGTGTATATGATGATGCCCTCTTCTTTACTGTTTTCTTCTATGAGTAGTTTCACTTCCGCATCAGTTTTGCCCTCTGGCCATTCCCGACAATGTCTTCCTAGAGTGGGTGAAATGGCTGTGTTGAATAGATGATTGAGGTTTTCGGGGTTTTTCTCCCATTCTTTTGTTTCTTTCAGGTCTTGTAGTCGGCATACTAGCTGGATTGTGTCTTCTGCTTGCCCCATCCATGATCTTCCTCGTCCTAGACGGCTGCCTTTTGGTTCTTTGACTGCGTCATGCAGTGGGTTTTGAGGGTTATCTAATACTTCGTAAAACAACAACAACATACAACTTTATTATTGCCGTTTCCCATCATACTTGAAAGGTCAGTTGCTATGTACAAAACCTGAGTGGGAAGTTTGCCTTCAAGGTTGCTATATATCTATTTGTGGATCTTTGAAATTCTGGTGCAGCACTTTATGTTTAATGTCTGCATGCTCACTGACTTTGAGCTGCTTATACCACGTGGGGTTTCACTTCTGAAGTCCGTCCGTATTGGCCAGATGGCTTGAAAAGACTGAATAAGAATTGTTGTTATTGTTATTGTTAAACGCACGCATATAGAAAAAGTGTGTAGGTACTGTTTGAGAATGTATGTTTCGAAACCGTAGTGGGTTCTGAAATATAAAGTCCTTGTCTTACAGAGAGAGAGAGAGAGAGAGAGAGAGAGAGAGAGAGAGAGAGAGAGAGAGAGAAACAGACAGACACACAGACAGACAGAGGATAAGACAAATTCTTTAATAACGAGGGAGGCTGGATAATCAAGGAATGCAGTTTTACATCCAGCCCTCACTCCCCGAAAAGGACTAAAACAAAAAAAAAAGCGAATTGAGAGAGAGATAGTGAGAGAGAGAGGAGAGACAGAGGGAGAGAAAGAGAGAGAGGGAGAGAAAGAGAATACAAATTCTTTATTAACGAGCGTGATGGATAATCAAAGAATGCGTTTTTTACATCCAGCCCTCGTCCAGAAAAGGACTAAAACAAAAGAAGCAATTTGAGAGAGAGGGGGGGCGGGGAGATGGAGGAGAGAGAGAGGGAGGGAGAGAGAGAGAGAAGGGGAGGGAGGAGGAGAGGGGGGGAGAGAGAGTGAGAGAGAGCGAGGGAGAGAAGGGAGAGAGAGGGGCCGGGGAGGGAGAGAGAGGGGATAAAAAGAGAGAGAGCGAGGGAGAGAGAGGGGGAGAGAGAGAGAGAGAAGAAAGGGGAGAAAGGGGAAGAGAGAGGGAAGGGACAGAGAGCGGGGAGGGGGGGGGAAGGGGGGGGAGGGGGCGGGAGGGGGGGCAGAGAGAGAAGGAGACAGAGATAGAGTGAGAGAGAAGGAGAGAGAGACAGAGACAGAGTGAGAGAGAAGGAGAGAGAGACAGAGACAGAGTGAGAGAGAAGGAGAGAGAGACAGAGTGAAAGACAGAGTGACAGACACTCGGCAAACTCTCTGAGTGGAGAGCAAGGCACACACAAACACCACGACAACACGAGCCTGAGATGTGGACAGCGATAAATCCAAATGGACAAGCCATACAAAACTACTTCCTGTTCATGGGAACCTATTAAGCCAAGCTTTTTTCTCTCCCGCAATCGCACGCTTTCTCGCACATTTTACTCTGCTGTTTGTGCCATAAAAAGTCGTGAAACCAGTGCCGATGACAATAGGAAAGAGCGAACACAGCTTCGAGGTGAAGACAGGTGTGAGACAAGGATGCGCGATGTCGGCATTACTCTTCAACATGGCGACAGATTGGATGATGCGAAGGAAGACCGAAGACCAACCAGATGGTTATCAGATGGACTCTTCTCTCAACGTTTTGAATGTACGGATTCTGCAGACGACCTGGCTCTGGTCTCCCACACACTCATCATCATCACATGCAAGAGAAGACAAACTCGACTCAGCAACTTTGCACAGCAAGTAGGCGTTGAAAATTAGTCAGAAGAAAACAGAGTTGATGACACTGAACATCCTACACCCTTCACCGATCCAGGTAACGGACAGACCTTCCGGTACACAAGTGAGGAATCTGTGTACTTGGGTGGCACTGTCACACACGGTGGAGGAGCAGGCAGTGACAAGAAGAGCCGTGTTGGTCATTGAAATTTACGTTAAAATTTTTTAGATTTTTCTTTTTTCTGGAGTGCAACTAAACTGCAGGAAACTCACGTGATAGTTATAGGATGATTGTTCAGGCAAGCGCGTACACACACACACACACACACACACACACACACACACACACACACACACACACACAAAACACACACACACACACACACACACACATTCTCTCTCTCTCTCTGTCACACACACACACACGCACGCACGCACACACACACACACACACACACACACACACACACACACACACACACACAGGTGTGTACTCATACAGAGAGACAAACCGACAGCGGACGGACAGATAGACATAAAAAAAAAGACAGCGACAGGGAGAGAGAGAGAGAGAGAAGGGTGGGGGGTTCGAGGGGGGGCAGGGGGGGAAGAGAAGACGACATCGAGAGACAGGGGCAGGATATATTATTACATAATATATTCCAGCACACTGTCGTGAGAACGAACCTATCTGTTCAACCAGGACGGAACGGTATGAATCACAACACACCACACACAGCTGTTTCCATTGTTACGAAGTTTTTCCTTTCCAAACTCATTCGAAACCACACTTCTTCTTCTTCTTCTTCTTCTTCTTCTTCTTCGATGTCTCCCTTCTCTCTCTCTCTCTCGTTTCGTCTTTCTCGCTGTTGCTTTCTCTTTTACGCTCTCTCTTTTTTTTACCCGCTCTCTCTCTCTCTCTCTCTCTCTCTCTCTCTCTCTCTCCCCTCTCTCTTCCCTCTCTCTTCCCTCTTCCCCTCTCTCTCTCCCCTCTCTCTCTTCCCTCTCTCTCCCTCTCTCTCTCTTCCCTCTCTCTCTTCCCTCTCTCTCCCTCTCTCTCCCTCTCTCTTCCCCCCTCTCTCTTCCCTCTCTCTTTCCTCTCTCTCTCTCCCCTCTCTCTCTTTTCCCTCTGTCTTCCCTCTCTCTCTTCCCTCTCTCTTCCCCCTCTCTCCTCCCCCCTCTCTCTTCCCTCTCTCTCCTCCCCCCCTCTCTCTCTTCCCTCTCTCTTACCTCTCCCTCCCTCTCTCTTCCCTCTCTCTTTCCTCTCTCTCTCTTCCCCCTCTCTCTCTTTTCCCTCTGTCTTCCCTCTCTCTCTTCCCTCTC
>NC_134884.1:34523908-34526408 GCF_041734735.1 Babylonia areolata | reverse complement strand
AAGAAGGTATCGTAAGTTTGCCTTTATATGTGAATCAGAGCTATGTTCAAGTTGATATCAGTCACTAATTGTATCGAAAATTTTGTATGGAAAAAAGCTCATGTTGACACGTTCAGAAATACACTCCCGTCAGATGAAATGCAGTTTCGGGAAGAAGATGAAGTCTGATAACTAGAAATCGATATTTTAACTCTCTCCATACGAACGGCGAAAGAGACGACGTTAACAGCGTTTCACCCCAATTACCACCATCAAAATATTGCAAGCGGAAGGCTCTTATACTGAAGAGGTGAATGTTGACAAAGAATACCACAATTCTGACGACGGAAGCTAAAGGTTGGGTCATTCAGACACCCACTGGACATCCGAGGGGTCTGTGTAGAGGAGAAGAGAGGACTGGCCGTACTGAGTGAATTAATGAAGCACTACATGTTTTGATGAATGTGTCAGAGAAGCTGCTGATGTTTACAGGAAGACCCAAGTTTGTTGCGGAAAAAATAATTCTAAAGAAAGATGACTTGTTTGATACGTGTTCAGGAAAATGATATAAAGCAAAATGACTTCTCTGAAACGTGTTGTGGAAAACGTACAGAAAGATGACTGGTTTAATGCGGAATGTCGTATCTTAAGAAGAATTAATGTCCTTTTCCTCTTCTTTCTTTCTTTCTTTCTTTTCTTTTTTTTTTTTTTTTTTTTTTTTCATTGAATGTCAGCGTGGTTTGTTGAAACGAAATCGTGAATCATTTTGTAAAGCTAGGCGTGAATAAAGACGAAACGATTGAAGCTGAAACAAAAATCTTTCTTTCTTTCTTTCTTTTTTTTTTTCATTAAATGTCAGCGTAGTATGTTGAAACGAAATCGTGAATCATTTTGTAAAGCTAGGCGTGAATAAAGACAAAACGATTGAAGCTGAAACAAAAAACGTTTTGTGCTGCCTTGGTCTCTGCGTTGTTGAATTCGGTAAGTATTCAGCGAAAATTTGGAATTAACAAACAATGAGGCCAGGAGATATTTGTTAATTTCCAGTTGAAAAACCACCGAGGCAACCATGTGTTTGTTCTGTATTGTCCATGTGTTCTGTGTGGCTTGTTCAGGATTAAAGAGGCTATGCCAGTCTTGAATAAAAGCTAATTTGTGTTTGCACATTTCTTCTGTCTTTGCTGCTGTGTGCACATGTCAAATGATCGGTATAAGGACAGGCCCGGCGCTTCCTTTTTTTGAGGAAGTGTCTGGGTTTGTTCCAATGTACCTTTTATTTACCTGTGTGCTAGCTGAATCGGTAGCGTAAGCAGCACTGACTTTAAGTTATGTACCTTGTGAATGGAGAGAGTTACCACTCTTTACTATTTGTTAATTATTTAGCAAAAAGCTTCCATCTTTCCAATTCTATGCTTAAAACATCCTGAAGAAGGAAACATTCCGAATAAGCACGGAAATAATCATTGAATGACATGATCATTTGGACAGCTTGGTAACAACACTTGAAAGAAACTAATCATCCAGTTGCGTCGCTAGTGGCGACTGATGATTATAATGGGGAGTGGAGAAGGGATGGACGAGGACAAAGGACAACAAGAGAGGCAAGGCCTTCAAGACTCACTTGTGATAAATTAAGTCCCTTAGCATTAATTACAGAGTAATTTCCCTTTTTTACTATCTGCACCAAAAACGTTTGCAAAATGAATGAAAATTCCATGCTTAGCAAAAGAAGTTCCTGTTTGAACAAAAAATGATAATAATGACTCCTCTTGTTGTTGTGTCAGAATAAGAGGTCAGAGTGCCAAGTTTAGAGAATACAAAAAATATAAATATAACAGTAAATGCAGTTTGCATATAATTAGGCTTCATTTTTTTTTTGTGCCCATCCCAGAGGTGCAATATTGTTTTAAACAAGATGACTGGAAAGAACTGAATTTTTCCTATTTTTATGCCAAATTTGGTGTCAACTGACAAAGTATTTGCAGAGAAAATGTCAATGTTAAAGTTTACCACTGACACGCAGACACAGACACACACACACACACAGACAACCGAACACCGGGTTAAAACATAGACTCACTTTGTTTACGCAAGTGAGTCAAAAATACTGTATTGACCAAGTCTCTTCTGCCCGTGTGAGAGGAGTGAGGGTTCCCAGTGGGTCAGGCGTGATGCATGAACGCAAATTAATCAGTCTCAATCTTACTGTATGCACACGTTGTTTAAGTTGAATCCGGGTTGACGTCCAAGACATTTCCCAGTTAACAATTCATACATGAAGTGTCATCAAAAGCACAAAGTATACACACCATCACACAAGCAAAAGTTCAATGATTTAGGTTACTCCATCTGAGGGAGGAGGAAGGGGGGGGGAGGCAAACATTACCAGCAACACACACACACACACACACACACACACACACACACACACCAGTGCATAGGATACGTGCTGGAAAACACCACACACAAGAAATACAGTGCATAAAAATTGATAGCATCAATTTATGCGCGGCAGTACCTT
>NC_134884.1:34486408-34518908 GCF_041734735.1 Babylonia areolata | reverse complement strand
CAGCCGTGCCCACTGACACTTTTCCTCCGTAAACCGAAACTGGAGGGGGAGGAAAACAGCTGTTTAAAAAAAAAAAAAAAAAAAAAAAATAAAAAATGAACAACTACAACCGAAGCACCCATTCGTCACCGCCCCTCTCTGCTTACCTGTGTGTCTCTCTCTCTGTCTTTTTTTTTTTTTCTTTTTTTTTTTTTTCTGTCCGTTTCAGTGGCATTACTCCCACGCCGCTCATTTAGATTTCCCCCATACACGGCCACACCCGGGTTCGTCCGTCGCAGTTCCAGCGTCGGCAGTCCACAGGGAACCATCGATGTTAGGCCGCCTGGAGGCCACACACCAGAGGAGACCCTGCACTGCTGCTGAGTCACTTCGGTGGTGTCTCTCTCTGTCTTTCTTTCTTTCTTTCTTTCTTTCTCGCTGTCTATCTCTGTCTCTCATTTCGTTTCTCTCTCTCTCTCTCTCTCTCTCTCTCTCTCTCTCTCTCTCTCTCTCTCTCTCTCTCTCTCTCTCTTCTTAGTCTGTATGACTGTCTGTCTCTCTCTCTCATTCGTCGGTGTCTGTGTTTGTGTGTGTGTGTGTGTGTGCGTGTGTGCATGTATGTATATGCGCAAGAGTTTGCAGGGACAGCAGTTAGCTCCTCTGCTGTTCTGCTGGACGGTCATTGTCGAACAGGACTAACATGTATTATCAACATTATTATTATTATTATTATTGTCATCATCCATCATTTATCGAAGAAAGCCTATCACCCTGGTACTATCACCAGGCCGAGGTGAAGATTCTGTACAACTTCTAGATCCTAACACCGATCCGGCTCACCGCCAAAATTCGAAAAGAATTGTCCACCGTAATCCTAATCTGACACTTGTACTACAAAGCTTCTGGGATAATCCGTCGGAAGAATTGTCCACCGTAATCCTAATCTGAAGCATGTACAACAAAATTTCAAGGATAGTCCGTAGGAAGAATTATCCACCGTAATCCTAATCTGACACTTGTAGTGTGACAAAGCTTCAAGGATAATCCATAGGAAGAATTGTCCACCGTAATCCTAATCTGACACTTGTACTACAAAGCTTCAAGGATAATCCGTAGGAAGAATTGTCCACCGTAATCCTAATCTGATACTTGTAGTGTGACAAAACTGCAAGGATAATCCATAGGAAGAATTGTCCACCGTAATCCTAATCTGACACTTGTACTGTGACAAAACCTCAAGGATAATCCGTTGTAAGAATTGTCCACCGAAACCTTAATCTGACACTTGTACTGTTACAATACTTCAAGGATAGTCCGTAGGAAGAATTGTCCACCGTAATCCTAATCTGACACTTGTACTGTGATAAAACTTCAAGGATAATCCGTAGGAAGAATTGTCCACCGTAATCCTAATCTGACACTTGTACTGTGACAAAACTTCAAGGATAATCCGTTGTAAGAATTGTCCACCGTAATCCTAATCTGACACTTGTACTCAAAGCTTCAAGGATAATCCGTTGTAAGAATTGTCCACCGAAACCCTAATCTGACACTTGTACTGTTACAATACTTCAAGGATAATCCGTAGGAAGAATTGTCCACCGTAATCCTAATCTGACACTTGTACAACAAAACTTCAAGGATAGTCCGTAGGAAGAATTGTCCACCGTAATCCTAATCTGACACTTGTACAACAAAACTTCAAGGATAATCCGTAGGAAGAATTGTCCACCGTAATCCTAATCTGACACTTGTACTGTGACAAAACTTCAAGGATAATCCATAGGAAGAATTGTCCACCGTAATCCTAATACGACACTTGTACTGTGACAAAACTTCAAGGATAATCCGTAGCAAGAATTGTCCACCGTAACCCTAATCTGACACACGTACTACAAAACTTCAAGGATAATCCGTTCACTATTGTGTACATGCTGGTTGTTGGGTTGTTGTTTTTTCCGACAGACACACTGACAACCAAACAAACACCCACAGCGGAGAAACAACATAATTATTAATCAACCTTGTTGTTGGTGCATGGAGGGAGTTAATTGTGCTTGACTCTTTGCCTTCTAAACACGCGAGGGGTGCTATGCAGTAAGCCCCCTCATAAAGCCGCAGAGATGAGCACACCATTCACACCGGCGGCAGAAAGAATAACCTTGGGAAGGGAAGGGAAGAGGTAAAGGCGGAGGAATGGAAGAATGTTCCTGGGGTGGTGGGTAAGAGGGGGGGGTGTGAGGGGGAGGAGGTGGGGGCTTAGCGTAAGTGTTGATGCTAATGGTACAACGCTGTGACATGGCCTGGAAGAGAGTCGTTTCCCTTTCCAATCTCTCTCTCTCTCTATCTCTCTCTCTCTCTGTCTCTCTCTTTCTCGCTCGCTCGCTCTCTGTGTTTTTGTTTCTTTCTTCTTCTTTTTATTCTTCTTTTTTTTCTTCTTTTTTTCTCGTTTTTCTTCTTTTTTTTCTTTTTTTTTTTTTTACTAAGTGCTTGTTTCCGGTCCGTTAACCGACGAAATGCATTGTATACCGACGAAGGGCTAAGTAAGCTGACTAATGATTGGCCGCTGACACCTCGAGTAGTTAACTGCCCCATGAATCTCAGTCCGCTTCCCACCACCCCCCACACCCCTCCCCTGCCGGCTCCCTGATGTGGTATGTGGAAGATGAATGACTGTCTTCATACTGTGTACCGTTTGCCTTACCTCACCGGCAGTAGACTTTCGGCATTAACTTGCGATTATTCTAAAATTATAACAGTTTGGAATCGGGTGTGCAGTTCGGTCAGTCATTGCTGACCGCGTTTCCATAGTTCTCCACAATATGTTCCTCAACTGAAATTTACTTTTCACAGACCCAGGGCACGGGTGATCTGGCTGAAAAAAGAAGTGGAACCTGAATTCAGGGTGGATAAGGACTGATAACCCGCTTCAAAGTGGCACTGGTGGCCTTGGGGTGGGCGGTGGTGGGTGGGCGGGTACGTTGTTTTGCCACAGCTGTTTTAAGGCTCAGTGTATGCGTGCTTGGTTCTGTGTGTGTGTGTGTGTGTGTGTGTGTGTGTGTGTGTGTGTGTGTAGTAGTAGTAGTAGTAGTAGTAATAGTAGTAGTAGTAGTCTTCAATTTTACGTCTTTCCACTTTAAGTGATATTAGATGTGTGTGTGTGTGTGTGTGTGTGTGTGTGTGTGTGTGTGTGTGTGTGTGTGTGTGCGCGCGCTTGCTTGCTTGCTTGCTTGCGAGCGTGCGCAATTGTCATATCAGCAGTTTCGCATTTGCCTCAGTCACTGAACCGACCTGTATGATCCAGCTGTGCTCTGAGTCTCGGGCAAGACCATCCATCCATTCAAGCCATCACTGACTGAGCAAACAACTCCAAGACTGTCAGTGATGGCAGCAACAGTAGCTGCCGCCTGGACTGACCCAACACCTGGTGACAGACTGACTGACTGACTGGACAGTGGCCAAAAGGAAACGACGTAAGCAACATCAAGGACAGCGGCTCACAACGGCAGCGCCCTCCCCCCCCCCCCCCCCCCAGCCCTCCCTCCACACCCCCACCTCCATCATTCCTTTCCTCCCTCTCCTGTTTCTCTCCCTTCCCCCTCGCCCCCCCTTCCTCCTACTCCCTCTATCTCTATCTGTCGTTCAGGCCTCCGAAAGAATACTATAAACCGCGGCAGGCACTTCTCTTCCAAGCTGCCCACTCCACTACACCCCCCCCTCCTCCTCCAACACACAACACACACACACACACACACACACACACACACACACACACACACACACAATCTTCCACGCCCCCTCCTATCCATCTCCCTCAAATCCCCCCCCACCCCCAAAAAAAGAAGAAGAAAAAAAGAAGAAAAAAAAAAAAGCTGAAACAAATGGACGCAAGCCCGACGTGGCATTGACACTGACACCACGTAATGCACGGGCGTCCAGCCCCCTACCTACCCCCTCTCCCCACCCCCGGCCCCCCACACATCCCCTCCCCTATGCAATGCAGCGGCGCTATAAAGCACGCCAGGGGACAGGCGACATGCATTACGTTTTTGCCGCTTTTGACGCATGGGCCGCGTCCGTCAGGGCGACGGCACCGCTCCGTCAGCCCCGGCCCGTGTCAAATGAACATGCCAGCTTGTACATCGCCGGCCGCGCAGCTTCAACCCCCCCAACCCCTTGCTCCCCCCCCCCCAACTCCCCCCCCCCCCCTCCCCCCCCCCCCTCCCCCCCCACCCCACTCCTTCGCCTTGTCTGGGGGTCTCTGGCGCTGCAGCCCCATCCGTCTCCGTCGTCAGACTGCTGCTGCAGCTGCTTGGGAAGGTGGTGATGGTGGCGGTGGTGGTGGTAGTGGTGGTGGTGGTGGTGGGGGAGGAGGACTGAGGTGGTGGGGTGGGGTGGGGTGGGGTGGGGTGGGGCACGCTGTAGCTGCTTTGCTTTGCTTCGCTTCTGCACTGGCTTCAAGTCCCCCAGCGAAGGCGAGCACTTCCACAATGTAACCCGGCCGATGCGTTTGATGCATGCCAGGCCATCTTGAAACGTTTGCAGGGGATAATTCAGGGGGCAGGGAGGGTTGAGGGTGGGGTGGGTGGGGTGGGGGTTCGAATGGCTGTTTTCCGAGCGCTCTTCTCTTCTGCCCTCTCTTTATCTGCTACTACTACGATGTATTTGTGAGAGAGAGAGAGAGAGAGAGGTGGGTTGTCAGCGAGTACCCAATCTGAACGTTCTCCAGCTGCCTTCATTTTTACCACAAAGTGTTGACGTAAGTGTTCGCACGTAGTGATACGGCCAGTACTGAAACCACATCCTTCTCTCGCCAACTAACACCTCCATTTCTTCTTCTTTTTCTTCTTCTTCTTCTTCTCTCAGAGTGCCTATTTCCGGTCCTTATCGACCTTAACAGCGTTCAGAAGAAAGCAATCTGACAAATGATTGGCTGACACCACGAGTTACTGCCCCTGGGTATGGTTCCCCCCCCCCCCCCCCCCCCCCATCAGTGCATGGTGGAAGGAAATGATTGATACAGGCCCTGTATCCTTTCCAAACTGGGCTGTATTAATATATGATCAAGCGGGGATGTCCCGGTTTGATAACTGATATCGAATTGCAATTCGATCTGACTGAATTAGAATTGATTTGTCCATCAGCCTCAGTCTCATGATGTGACCTTCCTCTTTGTGACAGAAGGCAAAGAAAGGACAGTGGGGAGGGGAGGGGAGGGGAGGGGAGGGGGAATGGATGGGGGTGGGGGGGGGAATGGCTAAAGGGTTGTCTCTCTTCCTGAAGGATTGATTGCTTGCTTTGGAATGGCTTGGGTTAGAACACGCACTCTCTCTCTCTCTCTCTCTCTCTCTCTCTCTCTCTCTCTCTCTCTCTCTCTCTCTCTCTTTCTCTTTCTCTCTCTCAATCCATATCCATATCCCAATCCCAAGAACTGATTTGTTCAAATCCAGTTTGGTTTACTCAGGCGCCACTCTATGGAACTCACTCCCAGAAACAATCAAAACAACACCAACTGCCCAACTACCTTAAAAAAAAAAAACCATGACCTTTCCCACCTTAAGACAGTGTAATGTATTGTCCACTTTGTTGATACCGACTGACTTTTGGTGTGTACGGTTGCCCGGGACCCCCCCCCCCCCCACCCCCCACCCCCACCCCCCCCCACTCCCCCACCTCATCATATTATATTGCACCCCTGTTTTTGTGTGTGTGAATTGAAGTATTATTTTATTTTATGATATTTCATTCGTTTGTAATTCATGCAACTTCTGTTTGCTTCTTCGGTTCTCTCATTTCTTTCTGTTAAATGTTAGTTATATTCATGCAGTACTGAGTTGCCAGTTGCTCCATTGTCAATTCGATGTATTGATGTATGTGTACCGATATGCGCATAGTCCTTATATTATGTACATGTGTGTGTGTGTGTGTGTGTGTGTGTGTGTGTGTGTGTGTGTGTGTGTGTGTGTATTTTATTATTACTATGCTAATGCCTTTATGTAGTATTGTGTTCGCATGCTATGACTTTAAGTAGCATTGTGTAGTACATGCAGTGACATATATAATGTAGTATTGTGTAGTGTAGACCCTGTTTCAGGG
The DNA here is from genome assembly GCF_041734735.1 of Babylonia areolata. Taxonomy (NCBI): domain Eukaryota; kingdom Metazoa; phylum Mollusca; class Gastropoda; order Neogastropoda; family Buccinidae; genus Babylonia; species Babylonia areolata. The sequence goes on along the minus strand of NC_134884.1, from coordinate 34,512,833 downwards.
CGGGGACTGGATGACTCTCTCTCTCTCTCTCTCTCTCTCTCTCACACACACACACACACACACACACACACACACACACACACACACACACGACGGGTCAGCGCAAAAAGTGACGCTTCCCAGGGTTGTCCGTGTCACCAGTTTAATGGTGGGTTGGTAAGGAATGGGATTTCCCCTTACAGGGGGGTTGGCGGGTTGGTAAAGAACGGAATTCCCCCTTTGGGGTTGATGGGTTGGAAAAGAATGGGTTTCCCCGTTACAGAGGGGTTGATGGGTTGGAAAAGACTGGGTTTTCCCCTTAGAGGGGTTTGTTGGTTGGTAAAGAATGGGTTTTCCCCTTAGAGGGGTTTGTGGGTTGGTAAAGAATGGGTTTTCCCCTTATAGGGATTGGTGGGTTGGTTGGTGGGTTGGTAAAGAACGGGTTTTCCCCTGAGAGGGTTTTGTGGGTTGGTAAAGAATGGGATTTCCCCTTAGAGGGGTTTGTGGGTTGGTAAAAAACGGGTTTTCCCCTTAGAGGAGTTAGTGGGTTGGTAAAGAACGGGTTTTTCCCATAGAGGGGTTTGTGGGTTGGTAAAGAATGGGTTTTCCCCTTCGAGGGGTTTGTGGGTTGGTAAAGAATGGGTTTTCCCCTTAGAGGGGTTTGTGGGTTGGTAAAGAATGGGATTTCCCCTTAGAGGGGTTTGTGGGTTGGTAAAGAATGGGTTTTCCCCCTCAGAGGGGTTGGTGTGTTGGTAAGGAACGGGAGAGTTGGAAGAAAATTGAATCCCCCCCTCCCCTCGCCCACCTCCCCCACCCTCTCCTCCCTCTTTTTCATCCAAAAGAAAAAAATTTGGATGGTAAAAAGAATGGATTCGGAATTCATCCTGCCAGAGGGTTTGATTGGTTGGTAGAGAATGGATGTTTGATTTTTTTCCCTTCCAAACGGATTGACGGGGTTGGTAAAAAGATTGGATTGGAGATTCTTCCTCCTAGAGGGTTTGATGGGTTGGTAAAGAATGGAATCGAGAATATTTTTCTTACCAAATGGGTTGACGGATTTATGTAGAATAAATATGGGATAAGAATTAATTTTCTTAAAAATATATTTTCTTTCTACCGAATGGGTTGAAGGTAATTTGACAGGTTGGTCAGGAAATTATGAATGTTTTGGATCCTCTGTCAACGTGCTGGTAAGGATTAGTGTTGTGATTCTTTCATCTAAATGGACGGGTGGGTTGGCACAGAAGGGCTTTCATACTTTTATGCCTGAGAGTGGGGATGGTGATTTAGCACACAGCAGCTTTTGTGCTTTGTTCCTGGGAGTGTGTATGATAGTCGTGTCCGATTATGACCATCAGAACAGCAGAGGAGGCAACTGCTGTCCAAACTACCTGGGCTAGAATTTGATTATAGTGGAGAGTGTCTTGCCAAAGTTACATCCCGACTCACTCGGCCAAGAAGGTTTTAGGACAGTCGGCGTTGGAGTGGTTCCCAAAGGCCAACCAGTCCCCAAGGCTGCAGCACCAAGAGCCAGTGCAATCTTGCCTCCTAGTTTGAGAGTGGTGGTCCTTCACAAAAGACTGAGCTGTAAATGACTTCCCACTGCAATGGAGAAACCACTGGCCTGAGAGTGAGGTTGGTAATACAGCACACAACAGCTTCTCTCGGAGAGGGTCGTGGAATGACGAAGACAGGGCGGATTTTGATCTGCTACTGCCAGAGTAAAGTACGGGGGGTACCTTGGCAGAATCGGTTGTTGTCTCGTTCGTCATTTATCAGATGGATTTCTCCGTCTCCTCGACGAAGTCGGCAGTACGTCGCAGGTCCTCCAGTCCTCCGTAGAACTTCCGGGCCGCTGGGATTGGGTCGGGCCAGGCTTTCTCTCGGAGCGCTTAGTGGAGCGGGCAGGACTGTAGTAGATGTTCTGTTGTCTGGCTGCCTGTTCTGCAGGGTTACTGCTCTGTGTCGCCGATACGGAGTTTCGAGTATAGGTGGTGTTTCAGGCGGTTGTGGCCTGTCCTGAGCCTGAAAATGGCTACCTGCTCTCGACGAGTCAGCAGGTAGTACGGGTCTGCTCTGTTGTGGTGTGGATGCCAGGGGGGAGGGGGGGCGTCTTGGCAGAGTGGGTAAGGCGTTGGATTTCTGATCTAGTGGTTAGGGTTCGATCCCCCGTTTCAGCCCGGGTATTGTGTCCTTGGGAAAGGCACTTTCCTCCCATTTTCACCACTCCACCCAAGTGTGAATGAGTACCTCACTTGGTTGAGGAAGCTTTAAACGGCGGAAGGAGAGGACTGGGCCACGCCTTCATTATGCCAGAGTGGAGATCGACCGGCAGATGTTAGACTTCAGTATCTTCTTACAGGATTGAGGTATCTAGCATTAATCATATTTGAAAAAAAAAAACAACAACCCAACAATGTAGTGCATGTACATATTCATTTTCTGTCTTCATGCTAACTTATCGTTCGTAACTTGACGTGATTGTTACACTCTGTTTTCCCATCAGGTTATTGTGAAGCTGTGTATCCCCGGTCTGTTATCATTTATATCAGCCTCCCGTTGATAATGACGAAATCGTGTTGGTCTCATCTCTCGCGATAGAAGACCCGACGCCTGCAAATCTGTTGCCAACCTACACGCGCGCGCACACACAATCACGCGAATACGTGTGCACGCACGCACACACACACACACACGTGCGCACGCACAAACACACACACACACTGCACGTATGCACCACACCACACCACACAACACCACACCACACAGCCCCACACGCACACACGGAAACATAACACCTCCCACTCCCATACTCCCCTCCCCCCCCCCCTCCCCCCCTTCCTCAACACATATTTCGCGTGGCAGGGCGGAATCGTTTATGTATGATGAAGTATGACAGGTGCCCGTTCTGCTATGACATCAATACCATGACACATGATGCAGTGTGACTGTGATGTTCGCTGGGTCAGTCGTGAGTTAATGCGCCCCGTAATCAATAATTATAGCTTCGTCCCTTCCCCACCCCCCAATAGCTGCAAGTTTTTGTTGTTGTTGTTGTTGATGTGTGTGTGTGTGTGTGTGTGTGTGTGTGTGTGTGTGTGTTGTTGTTGTTGTTGTTGTTGTGTGTCGGTCGCTGCAGTTATTCATCGTGGAGTGTCTGTGTTTAGCTGTCGGTCTGCCTTTCACTGTTCCTGTCTGTCTGTCTGTCTCTCTTTGTCAGTTCTCACATTCATCTCTCTCTCTCTCTCTCTCTCTCTGTGTCTCTCTCTCTGTCTCCCTCTCTCTGTTTCTGTGTCTCTCTTTGTTTTGTTCCACTATTTGCGTTCACCACTTTCATTCGTTTATTATAACGGTTTGTCATACAATGAAAGTATGTTGACGCATTCACCCATGTCACGAGGACCTCATGGCCAATGACATTAAAGCGTCAAAGTCTCTCTCTCTCTCTCTCTCTCTCCCTCTGCATCTCTTTCGGGCCACCTCTCTCTCTGTCTGTCTCTGTCTGTCTCTCCCTCTCTCTCAGACTCTCGGGCTAGTCTCACCCTACCTGTCAGCCCCCCCCCCCCCCCCCCGGCCCCCGCTCCCTGTCTGTCTGTCTGTCTGTCTGTGTGTGTCATCTGTTTGTCTGTCTGTCTTTGTATTTCTCTGCGTCTGTCTTTGACCGGCTCTGTCTGTCTGTTCTCTGTCTGTCTGTCTGTCTGATTGTTTCTGTCTGTCTTTCTGCCTGTCTGTCTCTCTTTCTTTCTTGCTCGTGCTATCACAGGGAAAGATTATGCTGATTTATGTCACTTGTTCGATCCTTTTAGGCGGAGATTTAGTGCGTCAGCCCGTTTGTGATTGAATCTGCTTGGACGTTAGTGTGGGTGTGCGATGTGTGTGTGTGTGTGTGTGTGTGTGTGTGTGTGTGCGTGCGTGCGTGGTTGTGTGTGCGTGCGTGCGTGTGCGTGTGTGTCTGTGTGTGTCGGGGGGAGGGGGGGGGAGTGCGCGCGCGCGCGTCTGTGTGTGTGTGCGCGCGCTTGCTTGTTTGTTTGTTTGATTGTGTGTGTGTGTGTGTGTGTGTGCGTGCGTCAGTGTCAGTGTGTGTGTGTGCGCATGCGTTTGTTTGTTTGTGTGTGTGTGTGTGTGTGTGTGTGTGTGTGTGTGTGTGTGTGTGAGTGAGTGAGTGTCAGTGTCAGTGTGTGCATGTGCCAGTGTCAGTGTGTGTGTGTGTGTGTGTGTGTGCGCGTGCGTGCGCTTTCTCTTAGTGAAATTCGGGCGCTTCACTATAGCCGGACCAGTGCCCCCCACCCCCCCCCCCCCCAACCCCCCCACACCCCCACACCCCCTTTTTTCTTCTTTCTGTCTGCCTGTATTATATTCACTTGTATCTGTGGTGAGTCAGACATTCGTATCCATCAGTTCAGGTATAGGACATGTACAGACAGACCAAGACCTCATGTGTCCATTACGTGGAAAATGTAAAGAAGACGAGGTGCACTTCGCCGGTTCTTGTATGCCCTGTAACCCAGAGATTAAGACAAGAACTTGTCAAAGAAACATATTATAGCCGGGAACATCGTTTCCTCCGTTTCATACGCTGATACCATCTGCAATTTGAAGGAGGTGGTAACAACTGTCAGTGTGTTTCTACGGCGAGTCCGTCTTTAAACTCACGAGCTACAATATGTTCGTTGCATATTGTGTGTATGGATGCGTCTGCCTGCGTGTATGGATGCGTCTGGGTCAAGTTGATTCTTGTACAATGAATAATTTGTTATACCTGTCCAAAGCGAACTTTGTTTTAAATATAGATTTGTCAACCATAGTACTGTTGTTGCTGCGGGTCGTTCTTTTTGCTCGCTCTTAGCGCATGCTGCACATTTGATCTGGGTTTGAAATATCATCCAAAAGTCTAGCATCCATACCACCGAACATGATCTCGTGAACTGAAAGGGGTGAAAAAAAAATCTGTAACTCATTAAAGGAGAGGGAGAGAGAGAGAGAGAGAGAGAGAGAGAGAGAGAGAGAGAGATTCAGACTTCAGGTGATTTATTCAGACATAGCACATACTGAAGGGCTGTAAACTACGTACAGTGTTAGTTTAACCATTATATCGATAAAAAAGAAAAAAAAAGAAAAGAAGAGGCAAAAAACAACTTAGAGAGAGAGACAGAGAGACAGAGACAGACAGACAGACAGGCAGAAGAAGACAATGTGCTCCCGAAACCACCTTTCCGAAACCACCTTTCCTATTACGTGTCAGTACAACATGGAGTGATGCCCTAGAGGTAACGCCTCCACTAGACCTTGAGTGGTGGTCTGGACGTTAGTCATTCGGATGAGACGATAAACAGAGGTCCCATGTGCAGCATGCACTTAGCGCACGTAAAAGAACCCACGGCAACAAAAGGGTTTTTCTTGGCAAAATTCTGTAGAAAAATCCACTTCGATAGGAAAAACAAATAAACCTTCACGCAGGGGGGGGAAAAAAAAGAAGAAAAAAAAAAGAAAAAAAAGGTGGCGCTGTAGAGTAGCGACGCGCTCTCCCTGGGGAGAGCAGCCCGAATTTCACACAGAGAAATCTGTTGTGATAAAAAGAAATACAAATAAATTATTAATACTAATACAAACATGCAGCCGTGTGTCACTCATTCATTGGCCTGTATGCAGCGAAACCGACCAAGCTGATGTCAGTAACGACAGGGCGAGATAGGATCGAAAAGCACCCCTACACGAAGAGCCTGGCCACACGCAGGACAATGTCAACGTCACCGCGGCGATTGAACAAGTGCATGTGAAGACTGAACAAGCAAGACTGAAAAGGGAACAGTTCTGGATGGCGAAGCTGAAGACAGTCCATCATTCTGGCCTCAATACTGCTACAACTGACTTTAGTATTTCGACCCACATGCTATGTTTGAGATAATGAATTAGCTCGTGTGACAGCGACAACGACAATGGCGATGACTACCATTACTACCACCACCACGACCACAACTACTTGGCCTACGACTTCCATGACTATTACAGCAATAACGACAACCACTATTACTACTACGACGACGACAACAATGGCGATGACTACCACTACTACCACCACCACGAACAAAACTACTTAGCCTACTACTTCCATGTATATATGATAGTCAGTCGTGTCCGACTATGACCATCAGAACAGCAGAGGAGGCAACTGCTGTTCCGACTATTTGGGCTAGAATTTGATTATAGTGGAGAGTGTCTTGCCCAAGTTACATCCCCACTCTCTCGGCCAAGAGGGTTTTAGGACAGTCGGCGTTGGGATGGTTCCCAAAGGCCAACTAGCCCACAAGGCTGCCGCACTAAGAACCAGTGCAGTTTTGCCTCCTAGTTTGAGAGTCATAGTCCTTCACAAAAGACTAAGCTGTAAATGATTTCCCATTCACTGGAGAAACCATTGATAATACAGCTCTCACGTTGCTGTTGGCCTAAATGTAAAACTTATGTCAATCTGTGATATAAGCCGAGTGTTGGGCCGAAACTTTCATGACTATTACAGCAATAACGACAACCACTATTACTACTACTACTACGACGACGACAACGACGATAATGACGACGACAAAGATTGCTACCAGGTATTCTACTACTGGTTGTGGGCGTGGAGGTGGCGCTGGTGCTAGTAATGGTGGTGGATGTCCAATTATTCTATTTTATTCAGTTGTTTCTTTTCTTTTCTTTTATTTAATCGTTTTATTTAATTTTTATTAATTTTGTTCATAATTATATGTAAAATTCACCCCATTTTCCTTAATTCTTTCTCTCCGTCAGTACCTTTTTGAGATGCATCTCATTTTGTAATGCAACCCTTTCTTCTACTTTGGATTATTTTACCTAGTTAGGTTTTAGGAAACTTGTTTTTTGATAGCAGAAAAAAAAATAGACAATCATAATTATTTGGGAAAGTGGGCACGGATCTGAGCCAAGTCTGGCAGTGGTGAATTCGCTTCACAACATGCACGTCAGAGTCATGGCGTGCTTGCGTCATTCTAGCTGCGTAAGAATGGATTTACGTGTAAAACAAGTCATCCCTTGAGGGAGGAACGAGACTGTTCCGAAAATTTGGAATACGTGATACTGAAAGATTGATGTTTTTTTGTTTCTCTCTCTCTCTCTCTCTCTCTCCGGTTGGGGAGGACCGTCCATACTCGTTATGGTGATACCAGACCTGCCCTGTTCATGTCAATCATAGGACACAGGCTGCCACGGGAAGCAACAAGAACTGGTGTGCTTTTTATTTATTTGTTTGTTTATTATTATCAGTAGTAGTAGTAGTTCGCAGTAGTAGTTGTTTTGTTTTTATAATAAATATTTTTTTATTCGAGTTTAACATTTAATACATACAGACAGACGTAGTAGTAGTTAGTAGCAGCAGTACTGTTTAATTTAATTATTAGGCCCCATCATTTTGTTGTTGTTGTAGATAATAGTTGTTCGTCAGTGCTGTTAGGCCATTACTCCTCCAATCGGAACATAATAATCATAGCTTTGTTTGAAACGGGATATGTCGAAACAGGCGCTGTACTCACTCGGACGTTACGAGCGTACGTGTAGCTCGTTGCGGGTGACACACGATCTGTTTGAGATCCGCCGGTGTCGCCAGACGGGCTTCATGATCAACCGTGCGGTTGAAACGGCTGGTGTGACGGCTCCTTTACCGCCACCCGACAACAACCCCATTAAATGAACTCTGCTAATATCATGCTTCTCCGAGTGGCGTTGGAAATCGCGCGCGCGCACGTGCCCGCACGCAGGTGCACGTGCACAGGGAAAGGGGGGGGGGAGGGGCTGGGGGGGGGGGGGGGTGCATACTGAAGGGATGAAACTGGGTGCGGTAATTTGAGCAAGTCTCCTTCCTGCTGCAACGATATAGGGTCCACAGTGGATTAGAGTTGAATCAGTGTTTAGTCCGCAAGTCGGAGGGGGGCCGCCAACCGTGCCCCCCCCCCCCCACCCCGCCAGCCCCTCAGGTCCCACAAGAATGATAAAGACTTGTCTTATGATGTTGCGGTGTCTACTGAACTCATTTTTACACGTTCTCAAGGGAAAAAAAGAAAAAGAAAAAAAAAAGGACGCAATCTGAGTTACTGCCCTTGGCACAAGAACCTTAATCCTATTATCTTCGCTCTTCCTCTGTGGCCGTCATCCTGTTATTGTCATGTTTCCTTGTTTCTCTATGACTCAAAAGAGTTAATGGGAATAAACAAACTCAAACTCGCGCGCCTCGGTCCGGGCAACGAAATAAAGACAAAGCTCAACTTCAAACCCTCATAAATCATATCTTTATACAGGAAACCACCACATATCATACGTTTTCATTTTCGTTACGATCTTTACTATTCGTATGAATAATTATCCAGAATTGAAATATCTTAAGTCCTTCTTTCTCAATTAAAGCTTGTATCGACGAATAACGTAAAATTATCCGGTTGTTTTTATCTTCAGTATTACTTCAATATCAATCTCTTCAGTCGAAATCATTTTTATACAGAGGCTGGCAGCGGTCTTACATATGCCATGTTCCCCTGCTTCAAAAAAACAATAAACTAATTAGAAGAATTTTCGTTTAAAATATATTGTATATGTTCAGCTATATTTTATTTTTAATCAAGAAAATAAAGTTTACCGGCCGAGCAACCACCACCGCACCCTTAACACTTACAGGAATAAAGCAGACTGGTTTTAAACATAATTATTTAATATTCTGTCGTGATTTATAATTGTTTTTCACTCGAAACCACATGATTTGACGTCTTGAAGGTAATTGTGAGGCTATCGTGGGGCCAACCTAATGTTATGTAACAACTCTTCTATCCTCAAACAGCAAAGATTTCAAGAATGTGAATTTGTGGGGCGCTAATTTCAAAGTGTTCTTTTGTTTGCAGTTGATTATTGAATAACGGACAGTTTGGGGTGTCGACGATTTCACATTTGCATTTGTTTTGTATATCTGCTGAAGTGAACTTGGTGATAGTGTAAATAGAAGAAATGACGTCAAGAAAGAGCAAGCGTGAACCAGTCTCACATCAAGAGTTGAGGAAGCCCCACACTGCATCATACATTTTGAGGAATCGATTGAAGAGCCTAATTTCGTCTGTTTTGGTGTGTGTGTGTGTGTGTTTTCCCCCCTTTTTTCCTTCTATAATTACAAACGGCTGCAGTTTACAGTTTCGGTCAGAGACGCTTCAGTCAAGACATGGCGAGACAGAGACAGCTGGAATCTGCAGACTCCCAATATCGCATGGATATGTCTGCAAATATGTGTGTGCGTGCGTTCGTGTGCGTGTGCGTGTGTGTGTGTGTGCGTGCGTGGTGTGTGTGTGGTTCACTATATAACCCCCAAACAATGCATGATAGCCAGGCCCACAGCAATGCAACTGTGCTATTTTGGAATGTTATCGATTTCCAAATTATAACTTTCCTGCATACCTAATGGTGTTTCTCGCTGATGAGAAATACCTATTAAAACGTATGCCTGTTGTTGGATGACGTATACACATACAAGGTCACACAGAAATGTGGAGAAATGCTGATATTGCAATGTTATACTGTGTGCAACGCTTTATCGATGTTGATTGGTTTGATTTTGGATTGGACGAGAGAGCCGTTTGGGCATGATTTGTATCCTGAATTTGTGTATAATTCAAAATGATGGATGTTTTTCAGTTGACGTTAAAAGTATACCTACTCCCTCCACTGCTCCCGACTGCATTGTGGTTTGTCCAATGGTTGGTGAGAAAACGTTGTTCACGCGGACAGATTGACAGACACGCGCGCTGGGATTTAGTTTAGGCATTTGCGTGCACGCGCACACACACACACATGCATGAGGTGTCTTATCATTATTTTTTATTTTATTATCATGTTTTTTTAGTTTCTGAATTTTCGAAAAAAAAAAGAAGAAGAAGTAAGTGTGTTCCACGCTTGTGTGCATGGTTGGGTGAGGGTGGGGGATGCTCCTTTGATTTTCTTTTTATTCGTTTATTATTATTACAGTGAATAGGTATACAGACAGTGTTGACAGCGTTTTTTTTTCTTTCTTTTTTATCACAACAGATTTCTCTCTGTGAAATTCGGGCTGCTCTCCCCAGGGAGAGCGCGTCGCTGTAATACAGCGTCACCCTTTTTTTTTTTTTTCCTGCATGCAGTTTTATTTGTTTTTCCTATCGAAGTGGATTTTTTCTACATAATTTTGCCAGGAACAACCCTTATGTTGCTGTGGGTTCTTTTACGTGCGCTACGTGCATGCTGCACACGGGACCTCGGTTTATCGTCTCATCCGAATGACTAGCGTCCAGACCACCACTCAAGGTCTAGTGGAGGGGGAGAAAATATCGGCGGCCTAGCCATGATTCAAACCAGCGCACTCAGATTCTCTTGCTTCCTAGGTGGACGCGTTACCTCAAGGCCATCACTCCACATAGGACGTATTTTAGGACAAGTGATGAAGGCCTACAAGTGTAAGGTGGTCCAACAGACTGACAATCGAATGATTCTGAGGTCCGATCAGTTAGAAACACACACACACACACACACGCACACACAAAAGCACAGTCACATTCAATGACTCACACAGCGTCCCATATAAAACTAAAATCAATGAAATAAAACCAGGCACACTTGGTAAATGTGGCATAATGTTAAAATTCATTAACTGAACTGGTGTATTCACAAATAAATATACATTTCAACATTGTGAGGTACACAAAATTAATGTGCTTGTATGTGTACGTGTGTGTGTTTGTGTGCGAGTGTGTGTGTATGTGTGTGTGTGTGTGTGCGTGTGTGAGTACTCTTGTGCATGCCTATGATTTTTCGTGTATGATTACAGTTATGTGTCAGGAGTAGGTGTGTTTGTGTTTGAATGCACTTAACTTACCATCGTTGAGATCAGACTGGCATCACAGGACTACGACATATTACCCGAAAGAAGGTGCTTGCTTTGAAGTTATTGAACAAATCAATATTTCACTTTGAGCAGTGCACTGAGGTGTGATCAAGCACAAGCTATATGCTGTAAGTTCATAATTATCATTATCAATAGTAATAATATTTTTTTATCATTACATCATTCATAGGTCAGTTCCTCATATTTTCTCACAGCTTATATTTCATGCGGTTTTCATCATTTAATTTTGCAAATTCAAGTGTAACCAGTTCGCTTTATTGAATTTATGCTTGGATTAAAAAAACAAACAAAAAACAACAAGCAGCAAAAAAGCATGAAATGTGCAACAGCCTTTTATGGTCATTGGGGTAGTGAATTCATATCAGCTGTGTCTAGGGCTCACCACAGAAAGGTGGGACCCAGTCCTCTCCTTTCACTGTTTTAACCTTACCCAACTGAAACCAGGTACCCCATTCATACCTGAGTGGAGTGGAGTGGGGAAATCATTGTAAAATTCACAACACCATGCAGAAACTGGGGCCTTGAACCCAAGTTATCACTGGCGACCACTGGGTCCAGCACTAAACCGATTCTGCTTCAGCGCCACCATTATGCTCACAGAACTTAAAATTAACACTTTTAGTGTAAAGTTAAGTTTTATAAACAATGCGCAATTCCAGTATGTGCTGTTTTGCAGGACCTTTTACTTGCACTGATTTAAGAATATCTGTTTCTTCAGGAAAAGAGGTTTACACAAATACGGTATCCGTCTTACGTTCACATATTTGCTTGCACACAAGACTATGTGCTTATAAAAAATGTACACACATACAGTGATACACACACTTCATCTACAAAAGCAATAGGTCGTCTTATATTAAAAAATATTTTCACCATGAAAAACAGCAATAATTAAGAAAGTGTGCATATTGCCACATAACTGTGTCTGCATATGTGTCTGCATGCTGGCGCATGCACATGTATGAGTGTATGTGTGCGAGTGCACACACATTTTGTTGCGGTTAATGAATGGGCACAAACGTGCACTTGCATACTTTTATACTGTCTGAGTACAGAATTCTGCAGATAGTTTCCTTTGCCACTATCAAATAGTTTCCACAAAGGAATAGTTTCCTCAAGGTAACTATTTGTGTCTCAGATCAGTTTAATGTGTCAGAGGAGGGGATGGGGATATGTCTTTGTCATCCAATGCGGCTTTCTGGTTCCTTGGGATTTATCGATAACACACCATAAACACATATAAATACACACACACACACACACAGAGCGTGATGAAATATTCTTCTTCTTTTTATTTAGTGTCTATTCATATCAACATATCTGCAGCAAAACTAGCATAATAGTAGTTGTATATAATCATGAAAATTTGCTTTAAAAACAAACAAACGAAATAACACACACACAAATACAATTTCAGGTCTTCACTACCCAGCACCCTATGAACAAACTTCACTGATCAGAAAGGGGAGAGGTGTGGCGTGCTTTTGTACAAATAAATTACAAGTAAAAAGGTTACCTTGCTTTTAAAAGTGATCCAAAATAGCATTATATGAATATAATAATCATAACAGTGCTGAGGAAAAAAAACAACAAAATATGTTTATAACGACGCTCTTCGAAGAATAAGAACGAAAACCAACAAACTGTCAACTGATTCAGCCAGCAACATGGAATGGAAAGGTTAAAAAAAACAAAAAACAAAAAACATCTTGCAGAGTGTGCTGCAGTAAATTATCCTTCCCTGTTTTTTTTCGTCTTCTTATTTTCAGTTCTTAATTTGTGTTCACTATGCGGAGGTGTGGTAAAAAAAAGAAAAAGAAAAAAAGATCACATTTACTACTGTGTACATCTTAATAGCAGTTAGGATCACACACACACATGCTGCTAAATATATTCTACAGCCTTCCACCTCCAATCCCAATTAAAAAAAAACCCAAAAAACCCACAACAACAGAATTTGCTGACCCCCCCCCCACCTCCCCCACCCCCCCAAAAAAAGTTTGTCAGCTTAATGTCAGTCATATGAGCTGCCAACCCCCCAAAACACATGAAGACCTGCCTTCTCAAATTTTCTGTCGTAAATCATTCACAGGGCATTGAGCAAGTGACAGGCCTGTCACAGAAGGAACGGTCATAAATTTGGGCTGCAGCAGCTGCCCTTAGCATCGCTGACTAATGACTGTCACCATGGTGACAAATCAAAACGACACCACTGTCAGACACGAGAACCCGCCTGACATCATTTCATCCAAGTCATGCAGGTGTGGGCTGACTATGTTTGTATATAGGCAACAAACCAAAGCTGCTCTCCCTTTTTTCTGTTCCAGTTTTATTCATTGCTTTTTATTGTAGCTGGTCAAATGTCTGACTAACGAGTTCAAGATTTAGAATCCCTTTAGATTCTCATTTTTATTTTCTTGGCCCGTCACCAACCAACCACAAAGACCAGACTGCTAATCATTGTTGTAGCATTAATAATCAATATTATTTTCCCTCCACATACAAAACTGAAATACCTCACTAATGCTGGCAGTTCTTTCCAACCATATAAAGCAGAACTTACGGCAAATCTGATCACTACAAAGGTTTAAGGACTTTCTGTTAAGTTTGTGCAAGTGTTGAATTAAAGCATCTTGCAAGCGGTTTCTTTTCTGTTTTCACATACTGTGCCGAAAGTGTCTTGCCAATTTTTAAGCAAACAATAATGTACACATCATCTATATTACAAAAATAAAAAAGAGAGAGAGAAAAAAAAACAGAGATACAAGTAGATACTTCTACCATGCTGCCATCTGTCAGTCAGTAGATACCACCCGGATGCAGTCTTCAGCACATTCTGAGTGCTTTTAACCAGTTCAAGAAATCAATAATGTAAACACCTTAAAATCTCATCTGGCGTGATTACTCTGCAAGTCTGTAGCTTTGAAGAGTTTTGTTTTTGGTGTGTGTGATACTGATTTCAAATTTGCCTCAGGGCTGTTGATTTTCAGTGTCTTCTGCAAAGATCGATGCAGGCTGGACCTTAACTCTCTCCATACGAACGGCAAAAGAGACGACGTTAACAGCGTTTCACCCCAATTACCATCATCAAAATATTGCAAGCGGAAGGCTCTTACACTGAAGAGGTGAATGTTGACAAAAAATACCACAATTCTGACGACAGAAGCTAAAGGTTGGGTCATTCAGACACCCACTGGACATCCGAGGGGTCTGTGTAGAAGAGAAGAGAGGACTGGCCGTACTGAGTGAGTTAAACAATGCTCACAGATCTGGTGCTGGGCAGGACGAGTGGATGGATGCTTGGTATATTGGAACACACTGCAACAGAGAACATATCATTTTGAGATGATGTCAAATGTACACTATAGATGAAGACAAACACACAAATAACGGTCACCAGTGTATAGTCATCTGAAATGAGAAGATGGTGCACACACATTTGTTTGAAATGTGAAGTTAGTGCACACATATTCCTCTGAAATGTGATGTTGGTGTGCACATATTTGTCTAAAATTTGACGTTAATGTATACATGTATATTCATCTGAAATGTAAAGCCAATGCGCATGTCTAAAATGTGATGTTGGTGTACACATATTCATCTGAAATGTGAAATCAGTGCACACATGTTTGTCTGAAATGTGAAGTTGGTGCACACACATTTATCTGTAATGTGAAGTTGGTGTGCACACATTAATGTTAATGTACACAGCCACATATTATTTCCACACTAACACATAATGATGCAGTACAGCACTTCAACTGTCAACTGCTCATGGTTTTCTGGAAACATTACTAAAATATATCTTTCTCATATAAGATGTTTAAGCACACACACACACACAAAAAATCTATCTATATAGATACAGATATATATATATATATATATATAGAGAGAGAGAGAGAGAGAGAGAGAGAGACAGAGGATTATTTCATCAAAATTCACACACACACACACACGTGCGCGCACACGTGCACACACACTACATAAATATCACAGTAATTTGAGTATATGAATAAGTAAAAGGCAACTTTTTCTGTCCAGATGAGAATAGCAAACTTTGCAACTGACTTCTACTTCCCTTTTTATTAAGCCATGTCTACTGATATGTTGTAGTTAATGTAGATATGTTGTCGTTTAAACACATTTTTCAGGTTTCTATAATCACCAATAATCTCAGGCCACACTGAAGAATATATAATCATAATAACTATTAAGACTTGTTACCTTAAAAACTGAACCAAACAAAAAACAAAACACACATAAAATTGTTGGAATTTATCACAGATAATTTGATAATGTGCTACATATATATATATATATACACATTTTAGAATGGTTAATGACGGGCGCAACAGCCGAGTGGTTAAAGCGTTGGACTGTCAATCTGAGGGTCCAGGGTTCGAATCACGGTGACGGCGCCTGGTGGGTAAAGGGTGGAGATTTTTACGATCTCCCAGGTCAACATATGTGCAGACCTGCTAGTGCCTGAACCCCCTTCGTGTATATGCAAGCAGAAGATCAAATACGCACGTTAAAGATCCTGTAATCCATGTCAGCGTTCGGTGGGTTATGGAAACAAAAACATACCCAGCATGCACCCCCCCGAAAATGGAGTACGGCTGCCTACATGGCGGGGTAAAAACGGTCATACACGTAAAAGCCCACTCGTGTGCATATGAGTGAACGCAGAAGAAGAAGAAGAATGGTTAATAAAATATACAAAGAACTATATACAAAAGCTCTAAGTACTACATTTAGTGATTTACATTTTTTTAGGCATGTAAATTTTTACGAACTTTACTTAGCTAAAAATATTTCCATAGACTACGATCAGCACATATATGAGTATACATAACACCATAACATACAACAAAGTAGTAAACCAATACACATCACACACATGATACACACATATAATTGCCTCTCCTCCTCTCTCCAAATGACATATATATATATATATATATATATATATATATATATATATATATACTAATAACATGAACACCACATAATCATCTAGTATCACACAGACACACACTCTTGTTCTCACACACACAAATACACACACACACACAAACACTCCTTTCAAACACACACACACACACATGCACACCCACTCACATGTGGCCTGTCAACGTCCTGATTGTCACTGACATAGTTCACCAGTTGAGGGTCTGCCTCAGCTGGTATCCCTTGGGTCAGACATAGTTCACCAGTTGAGGGTCTGCCTCAGCTGGTATCCCTTGGGTCAGACATAGTTCACCAGTTGAGGGTCTGCCTCAGCCAGGTACATCTTGAAACTTGTGATGACTAACATCCCAGTTCACATGTCCAAGGATTCTCTCCTTGCATTCTGGATACAGGTGAATGCCATGCACTTTCCCCATCTCTGCACAAATAAAACAACAAAACAACAGTACAGACATTACCATATGCTGCTGATTTTTTTTTTTTTTTTAAATTACCAAAGCATCTGACATCTTTCAAATAATTATTGGCTGAGAAATGTTACAACAGCTGGCTGTGTGTGTGTGTGTGTGTGTGTGTGTGTGTGTGTGTGTGTGTGTGTTCCAGGCAATGACAACAACAGTAACATAATAAGGACAATAATAGCATATCAACTTAGGTAAGATAAATATTGAATGTGGCAATATATCTAAACTAGCTACTTGAAATATGAGATGAAAATGCACACACATACATACATGCATGCCATGCATACATACATACTGGTACATACATACATACATATATGCATGTCTGTAATTCAAGGCAGTCTTGCTCACAAGCCTCAGGAGCATTATCATGGCAGACAGGAGGGAGAAAGGGACAGAGAGAGAGAGAGAGGGAGAGAGAGAGAGAGATGGAGGGAAAGGGAGAGAAAGAAAGAAATACGTGAGGGAAGAGAGAAAGAGTGAGAGAGAGGAGCGAGAGAGAGAGAGAGAGAGAGAGAGAGAGGTTAATGAAAAAGAATCTGATGTGCCAAGCAAGTTCTCTTCAGAGTATCATGATGCAATATTCAATGATCAATTATCACTGGGTCCACTTCCAAATGTATGCAAATGTATGCAAAAAGCTGGCCACACAATTCCATACCCTTGAAACAGGAGCATGGCTGCCTATATGTAATAAGTGGTGGGGGTAAAAATGATCATACACACAAAAAGCCCACTTGTAGATCTCTGGCATGCATGCTGGAGATATAGGCCTCATAGCAGAAAAAAACACCCATCAAATTCCATGAGGCAAGAGAGGTAGACAGGCTGACAACTTAATTCATTTTCTGAGTGAGGCATATCATAGAAGATAATTATGCTGTAGTAAAAATCAGGAGAGAGAGAAAAAAGGAGAATGACCAATCATGTCAGAAAACTAAGTGAAAGGATACAGGTACAATGGAGAGAAATACATGGATGGAGGGAGGGAGGGAAGGGTGAAGGTAAAAAAAAAAAATCAGGGATGAGGGAAGGGAGGGAGGGAGGGAGGGAGGAGGGGGGTGGGGGGAGGGCATGTGCAAGCAAGGGCCACCACAAAAAAAAAACAAACAACAACACCCTTTTCCTACACATGTTTTATTGGTTGGGTTGGGTGGGGGGTGGAGGGAGGTGGAGTATGGGGGGGTGGAGCAGCTGGTTGGTAGGTAGGTGATGGGTGAGAAATTGCACGTGTCAGTTACATCAAGTCTGGCAAAATGGCAAGTGATTAGGCGCCCCTGCTGGCTGGAGGATGGCTGTTGTGTGCTCACTACAGTGCTTAGGGGCCTGCCTGCCTGCCCGCCAGCTCTGCATCCCTCCCTCCCATCACAGTGCACCATGCATCACCATAAACGCTCTGTCTAGCATGTCACATGGACGTGTCACTGCAAATGCCACATTCTTCCCCCCCCCCCCACCCCTCTCCCCTGCAACACCCCCCATCCCACCCTAATAGGGCAGTTCCCTCCCCCCACCACCACTCCTGAATCCTCTCCCTTTTTTCCTTTTCCTTTTGACTCTTCTTCACTCTCTCTCTCTATTTGTTTATTCAAAATTTTAGAATATTATTTTTAAGCACATGCTGAAAGATAATATGAATTATACAGAGTGTAAACATAATGGTGGAAAAATAGTAAAAATATACAGGTATTTCATCTGCTATTTCTAATATATATGCTGACAGTGTGTGTGTGTGTGTGTGTGTGTGTGTGTGTGTGTTTGTTGAAGATGAGTAATTTAGCAGGTAAAAGGCACAGAGTAACAAAACACCATTAAACATTGTACCCATTCAACTGACAGGGACAGTTAATATTTATGTCTTGAAAGGGTATCCACATAATTCATGTTCTATCAATTTTCATTCAATTTGTATCAAAGCATTTACTGCTTCTGGTGATTGAATGTTGTATTGTACTGTATTACTCTTTTTTTTTGTCACAACAGATTTCTCTGTGTGAAATTCAGGCTGCTTTGCACAGGGAGAGCACGTCACTACACTGAGAGTGCCATCCAATTTAAAAAAATTTTTTCCGGACTGCAGTTTTTTTAAATTTTATCTGTTTTCTTATCAAGTGGATTTTTCTACATAATTTTGCCAGGGACAAACCTTTTGTCACCATGGGTTCTTTTACATGTGCTAAGTGCTTGCTGCACATGAGAACATGGTTTATTGTCTCATTTGAATTACTAGCATCCAGACCACCACTCGAAGGTCTAGTCGAGGGGGAGAAAAATCTGGCGACTGTGCCTGGAATTGTACCAATGTGCTCAGATTCTCTCGCTTTCTAGATGGACACGTTACCTCTAGGCCATCATTCCACATATTCAGAAATATATTTAACATTGTTTGCATTAATACTGAAAAACATTCCCCCCTTTTTTTCTATGGAGCTGTGGTATCTATATGTCACTGTGTGCGCGCGCACACATGTGTGCATGTTTGCGTGCACCTAAAAGTGTGTGTGTCTGTGTGCGTGAGCATGTGCATGTGCATGTGTGTGCTAGTGTGTGTACAAGTTTTCACAAGCATGCATGTGTGTGAGAGACAGTGTTGTCTAACTGCTTGACAATATCAGTTTGACAGTGTTGTCTAACTACTCGACCATTTCAGTTTTTTATTTCCTTCATTTATTCCTTTTCTGATTTTTTGTACTAATCAGGCCTTGAGAGCCTACCCAAGGTTTACACTGACATAAAATGAAATAATCATTAGACAAAATAAACAGGTAAATGTTTATATATATGCTAGAATGGTTTTATAAGCATTAACGACATCAGTATTTATTGACAATACCTGACTTGTCTGACTTTGATCGCAGTTCAAGATCAGAAGGTGAAGTAAATCTACTTTACCATTTATGGTTATTTCTTAAAATACAGAAGCATAACAACTAATAAAAAGAAAAAAAAAGCAAAAAAAAAAAAAAAAAAAAAAAAGCCTGCACCAAGTTGGAATGGTATCCATCTGAAGGGACAATACTGTCACAGTTTTATACCTCAATCTCTTTTTCTTTATTTATTTATAATTTACTTGTTTATTTGTGGATTTCAGTGTGTCTTTCTCAAACTGGTGCTACACTAAATATGAAAAATAATGAATCCTTTTCACCTTGCTTTTCACTTGTATATACTGTTTCTTGGTTCTAATGTGTCAACTCAAAACAGCATGTTTTCAAGAAGAAAAAAAAAGTAAAAGTTTTGAAACATTGTTCAAACTTCAACCCTTTCTTTTGTGGATGGTTCCCCTGTCATCTCACCAAAATTTTCATCTAGGTACACTTGTTGTACTGTTATGAAACCTGACGTTCTTTCATGATTTACACGGCACAACACAAGAAGTTCTCAAAACTTGTGGTCTAAGTTTCCTTTGTGATCGTGATCAAAGGTGACAGACCTGACAAAGCAAGAAGAATCTGTCTGCTTGCACTGACAGTGATTTGTGGCAAAGTTCTCAATTACTTTGGACGTGGTTCAAAATGTATTGAGAGAACCTATTATTTTGCCCTGGACTTAGTCACGAGGGAAAAGTCCTTTTTTTTTTTTTTGCTTTGTTTGTACTTGTTCTCAGACACTGCCAGACTTGAATATCACTGACCAAAGTTGTTTTAAAACTTGCCTTGCACTGCAGCTGTATCAGGGACAACAGATTGTTTTTTCCTTCTTTTTTATTTATTTAAAAAATATGTTATTTTATTTGCTAATACTTCACCATCATTGCATCTACATCAACTAATTTTTTGACATTTTAAAAATTGTATTCCAGTAAAACACTACAGGCACTAGGTTGAGAAATCTTATGTTTATAAAGTTGGATGATGACCCTTATAAGTTATCTTACATAAAGAGACAAGTCACAAGGTTATGAATGTGAGCATCCTACCAACCTGATACATAGTGAATAGAAGAGAAAATCAAATAGTTTGAATGCCTTGTCTAAATTAAGTTAGGACACTCTCTCTCTCTGTGCATGGCATATGCACACTCTCTGCAGTTATTTGTAGGACATGGTTTACTCACTTTTTCTTTTAGGGAAAATAAAAACATTTTCAGTTCGTCTCACAATTTATTTTCTAGTCTATGGTCTGAATCAAAGAAAACAAAAAGAAAAAAAAAAGACAACAAAAAGAAAGATATTGAGTTGTAGACTTGCACTGAAACAAACACCACTTCCATAACCCCAGTGTTTAAAAAAATGCACTGACTGTAAAACGATAATGCTGAGTAAATCATAAACAGATCTTGCCGTAACTGCTCAGAACACAATTTCAATGCCACTTAATACCTGCTGGGGTTTTTTTTTAAGATAAAAAAGAAAAAAGGGCTAGCATGTTTCCATGTTAAATATCTTGATGTAGTATTTCAATTTCAAGGGAAAAAAGGTACTGAATTGAGGACAATAACAAGAACATAATATGTTACTGGATGTCCATGTTCTGAATGTGATTTCCCTTTATTGTTATAAGTGTAACTTTAATCAATTAATCTTACATACATACATACATGTACTCCAGCCAAAAGAAAATTTCCTATGAATTTACAATCAAGATGTATCATCTTAATACATTATATATATATAATATATATATATATATAATGATAAACTGTGCACTATATTTAACATATAACATTTGCACATGCACATAATATATCATTATATGTGTGTGTAATGAGTGATTAAAAAAAACAACAACAAAGAAAAAACAACAACAACAAAAACACTTAAATATGCCAAAATACTTTTTAGGGGGGCTGGTGGGGTGGGGGTTCAGAACTAAATAAATAGAGAACACGGAGAATTACACACAAAAAAAATATATAAATGGTAAAAAAAAAAAAGAAAAAAGAAGGGAATCTTTGAGTACAAATAGACACACAAAGGTGTGTGTGTGTGTGTGTGTGTGTGTGTTTGAGAGAGAGAGAGAGAGAGAGAGAGAGAGAGAGAGAGATGCAGGCAGCAGCAGCACTCAGGATAAGAAACTTTCCCAATCACTGAACATTTTTACCAGGCAGGCTTCTCTCCCTTTTTCTTAACTCTGCACTGGAGACGTTTGGATTCCATGATTTTTAATAAAATATAAATACCCATGCTCTTTATTGTTTTTATAAATCTCCAGTAATCAACTTAACCTTGAAAATTGATTACTATCACAATTGGGTAAATGTGTTTTAAAAATATTTTTATTATCATTATTATCTTTTTTTTTTTTTTTTTTTTTTTTACAGTTTACACAACTTCATAAAGAATGCACACAGAATACATGTTTTGATTATTTTTTTAATGGCAGATTCATATTCATCAAAATAGCACTTAACAGAACACATGTCACAATCCATTATTGTCTTTTGAAAGTCAATTTATGTACTATCACGTGGACTTTTAACAAATCAGCAGGCAGTTCACAAACGTGCACAAACACAGGAACATTTAACCCTGTAACAAGAAATAGTAGTTTCTCTCAAAATGGTTGCACTTGAAGAATGAATTAAACTGTAAATATCCTGTGCTTGTGATAGTTGTATGAACCACTTTCACATGATGCTTAATTTTTTTTTAAAGATGTTTCAGAGCAATTCACATGGCTGATAGTGATACTGAAATACTCTCCAACAAACATACGTCCCTTCATACACATCTACGGAACATGGAACTAGAAATATTTGTAACACATACATGGTAGACTGGGATTAAACTTTTTTTTTAAAGGAAATATTATAATACAAAACAGCACACAGTGAGACAGAAAGACAAGGATAAAATTAGGTAAATCTGACATTGCAAGTCTTTTGTTTTATTTCTTTCTTTTCAACATCTTCCTGTACAAATGTAATGACAGTTAATATGATACATCTAAAATGACCACTTAAAATAATTCTAGACTAATTATACTATAGTTCATGATTATGAGCTGTTTTTGTTATTCTAATTAGTCATCATTAGCTGTGTGTGTCAAATTTTCCCTATCAAGAGCTGTTTCCCTTCATCAACCGTCCTATTTCTTACACTGCAAGCGCACCAAACTATCAAAGGAGCCTAACTAAAAGCAATAAATCAAAATCAGCCGTTGCTGGCTCTGCTCCTGAAACCGTTTTACTTGCACGGCGTAAATAAGCTCTGCATTCAATTCCATAATTCATTCATGATAACAGAATGGGAGGAGCCAGAGAGAGAAGAATGCTATCTTTCCAATTTGCTGCTCAACCGATGAACCATCCATCATAAGATAAGCCACGGCAGAAAAAACGGCTGGAACTCGTGAAGTGACACGAGAGAAGCAACACCAAATTCACATGAAGCAAGGCCCTAATTATCCTTTAACGCAAATTTACAAGAGGCAAACAAAGCTAAAACCGGGAAATCGATGTAACACTTTAGTGCATAAGAGCGGAGGTGAATCAACAGTGGTGCACGAACAGTAAAGCAAAGGGGAAAAAAAGTGTTGCAGACTAAGAAATGTGGAACTTACTGCCAGCCCTGCTAACAAGCCTGCAGTCGGTTCGCCCGGAAGCAGGTGCCATGCCCGCGCGCATGCGTCGGTTCTGTTCTTGTCCTCGCGTGACCTAGACGGCCATTCCTTCCGGGTTATTTTTGGAGGTTGGTTTGGATGGAGCGTCTGCAACAGTGCTCCTCGTGTGTGCGTTTTAAACTTTGTTTTCAGTGACCGTCAGGGAGCAAATTCGTTCGGAAAGGAGCCGAAATGACGAGGAGAAAGCAGAACTACCCGAAACGACTGAAATGTAAGTTCTGTCCATTTTTTTTTCGGGTGTGTGTGTGTGGTGAATTTAAAGCGCGCAAGCCGTTTTGCGGAGCTTTGCCCGTAGCTGGTTGTGTATGGTTGAGTGTCGTCTGCACTTGACAGGCGATCATCAGGCAGGCGTCAGGCGCTCGGCGTGTTTGTCAACACAGCGCTGGAGGCGCGTGTATTGGCGCTACTACAGCATGGAACCGAATGCGGGGGTTAGGAATCAAGGTAGTAGTTTGACGATGCAAGGTAAGGGGGATATTTTTCGGGTCCGTGGGTGCTAGTTTCTCACTCTCACTCTCTCTCTCGCCCAGTGTGGAAAACGCGGCCGCTGGAGAGAGAGAAGGGGGAGGAGAGCGGGCGGAACCCGACCATCTGCTGTTTGTTCAGGAGACATCAATCAAAGCTTTCATTGCGAAATGTCAATCAGCTGTCAGGCGGGCCTTTGTGGCGCCTCCACAATCAATCCGGGGAGCTATCAGTCCCGGGCGGCTTTTATTGTAAATGTATTTGTTCAGCAGTGCAAACAAAGACGGGGGGGAGGGGGGTTGACAGTTTGCAAGATATTGGCTAACTTGTGCATTAGATGGAAAAGGTGATAAACGCATGATGATAGCAGGAAGGAGCAGAAACTGAGAGGTGGTGGTGGTGGTGGTGATGGCTGTTATCTTGGTGCGCGTGGGTTCGTGAATATCAACCACCCCCACCCCTTGCCTCCACTCACTGAATCCTTCCCTTCTTGTGTGTGTGTGTGTGTGTGTGTGTGTGTGTGTGTGTGTTTAATTTCTTACCCACACCGCATCCGTCACTGACAATCCTCTGCAAGTTTTTCCTCCTTCTTTTTTTGCCATCTCCCGGGGTGTCAGGGGAGACAGAATGGAATTTATTCGGTGAGGTAACGAGATATACTAATTGCCGCATGATTGATAGCCCCCGTTATCAGTTGCCAAAAAAACTCGCCACACGCAAATAGCATCATTTATTTTTCATAGCTGTCAGACGGGCCGTCGCCAGTAAATAACAGTTATTGCAGAAAAGAGGCGCTGGGCCTGGAGTCGGCAAGGAGGGGGTCGGGGTTTATCTATCACCAGGGGAGGAGTTTGATTTGCATGTGACACAGCCGGGCTTAGCAGCTGTCAGAAGCGTACCACTTGTCTCTGACATCTGACAAAGCATCTTTCGAATTCAAGTGACAGGCGAAGTTTTTTATTTTTTTTTTTATTTTTTTACTTTTTAATTTTTTTTAACTTCTCCTTTCTTGTTCATTCTTTCTTTTTTGCCCCTCTGTTTTTTCTTTTCCTTGTTCAGATCTGTCTCTATTCTCTACAATCTTGGCACGAATGCTCTTTTCCTTGGTGACCTTATTCATCCTTGGGTGGAAAAAAAAGTGGGGTGGGGTTGGGGGTAGATGGAAGGGGTGGAGGGGGGGGGGGGGGGGGCAATGGAAAATGGGCGAAAAGATTTATGCGAACATCCGCAGTAATGGATCATCGGTCAGAACGGATCCCTCCGGTGACGGGGGAGGGGGGTGGGGTGGGGGGAGGGCGGAAGTAGGGAGAGAAGGGAATAGGGGTAGGGGTTAGCTGAAGGGAAAGAGAGAGAGAAGAAGGGGGGCGGGGAGGGGGGGGGAGGGGTTGCCGAGCTGCTCAGTCGGTGCAGTCCCTTGGGGTCCAGCTCCAACACCCCCCATCCACCCCCAACCCCCCACCCCACCCCCCTCAATCCCTCAACCCCATTGCACACCCTTTCCCCACCTCCCTCTCACAAATTTATTTTATATATCTAAACCGCGGTGTTGGGGGCTAGTAAATCAATCAGAGGTGTAGCACGGCATGTACTCTTGCCATTGATCGGGCCTTATCTGTGGCACTGACGAACTGAGGAAATGGAGACACTACATCTCTCCCAGTAGGGGTGTGGGCTGTGGTGGGTGGGATGGGGGGAAGCGTGTGTGGGTGGGAGTGGAAGAGGGTGGCTGGGGAGGGGGGCTGGGATTGGGGGTGGGGGGGAGAGAACGACAGCGCCTCTACCTGCTTTTTCTTTTTTTCTTTTTCTTTTTTTATCAGACTAGCCTCCTCTCCCCCTTCTTTTTTTTTGTTGTCTTTTTTTTCTTTTCCTTTCTTTTCTTTTCTTTCTCTTCTTCCCTCCCCTTATTCGCGGCTTGAGGGTGAGCGGTGACCGTGCATCGGATAGCTCATTAACTTTGTGTGATTTATGATGATCCGTAAGCAACGCCAGTGCTTGATCCCACGCGTTTTCGGCAGTGGGGTGGGA
The DNA here is from genome assembly GCF_041734735.1 of Babylonia areolata. Lineage (NCBI taxonomy): Eukaryota > Metazoa > Mollusca > Gastropoda > Neogastropoda > Buccinidae > Babylonia > Babylonia areolata. The sequence goes on along the minus strand of NC_134884.1, from coordinate 34,487,439 downwards.
GAGGGGTGGAGAGGGAACGGGACATGTGTGGGGGTGGGGGTGGGAGAATGGAGAGAAGGGGCGGGCAGGCAGGCAGGCTCTTGACACGAAACCTGAGGGGGGTGGAGGTTGTGTGTGTGTGTGGTGGGTTGGGGGGGGGGGGGTGGGGGGGGGGGGGGGGCGGAGGCGGTTGCGGGGGACGCAGGGAGTGGGGAGATAGAAAGAGAGAAAGATGGAGAGAAGAAGAAGAAAAAGAAGAGAAAGACCAAGGGAGGGAGGACATAGATGCTTGTTTTTGCTTTTATTTTTTATTTTTTTATTTCTGAGTGATGGGCTAGAAAGAGGGAGGGAGAGACAGAGAGAGCAGACAGACAGACAGACAGGGATCGGAAGAGCAAGGGAGTGGATGAAAGACGGCAGTAGATGGAGGAGACAGCAGGAGATGATAATTTTTTTTTCATTTTTGCATCCGCATCCAACTCTCTCTCCCTCTATCCGTCTCTCTCTCTCTCTCTCTCTCTCTCTCTCTCTCTCTCTCTCTCTCTCTCTCTCTCTCTCTCTCTCCCGCCTTCTTTCTACATCACGGGGGGTTATTATGCTGGCATTACTTGATATTGACAGTCCATCTGCAGCAATAAATCATCGCTAACTGGCACTAGTGTTTCTCTGCCAGAGAAGAGGGGCGGAGAGGGTGGTGGTGGTGGTGGTGGGATTTGGGAAGTGGGAGGAGGGAGAAGCAGAGGGTGGTGAGGGGGGATGGGTGGGATAGAAAGTCTTCTCGTGCACGCACCCATCAAGTTCCGTCGACAGACAAGCTGTAAGGGAAGGTGGGGAGGAGGAGGAGGAGAGGAGGACAGGGAGGGAGGTGTGTGTGGGGTGGGGGTTGGGGTGGAGTGAGGGGGGTATTGACGGAGGAGGAAGAGTGTGGGGGGGGCTGTAGTGGTGATTTAAACAGAACAGGACACAGAAAAAAAAAAGTTGGGAAGAAGATAATTCTGTAGAAAGGGAAGGGGTAGGGGGTGGGGGGGGGGGGGGGGGGGGGGGTTGTTGAC
>NC_134884.1:34476408-34481408 GCF_041734735.1 Babylonia areolata | reverse complement strand
CCATTTCCCCCGAAAAAAGCACACACTCCAAGAATCTCTCTCTCTGTCTCTCTCTCAGGCCACCCCACGCACACATACGCGCAAATTCACGCGCGCGCGCGCACACACACACACACACACACACACACGCACATGTATAACATTCTTCCCGCCTCACCCTTTCCCATCCCCGCTACCCATCCACCCACCCACCCACAGGCACCTTCTCCCTCTCTCAAAATGAGTCATACATATGAAACATATACAACTAAACCCGATCCACTAGCAGATGATGAGATGCGGGGGGTGTGCATGGGATGTTGGGTTGGGGACGGGGGGGGCCGAGGGGGGGGGGGGGGGTATTGTTGACGGTTGAATTCAGACATAAAACTGTCACTGCTGGCCCACACCTGTTGGGTCTACAGATATCCATTCAGGCAGGTCCGTGAGATCGAATCTCTCTCTCTCTCTCTCTCTCTCTCTCTCTCTCTCTCTCCAGGCCGGCCGCTCTAATTCCACTTCCCCACCCCACCCCTCCTCCCAACCCCGCGGCCCCCCAGACTTTTTTTTTTTTTTTTTTTCTTTAAAAAGACTGTGCAAGTCTCGCTTTGTTACCTCACACCTTTTTAATGACTGTGGCGTCGGTCTGGTGGTAGTGGTGGTGGTGGTGGTGGTTATGGTGGTGGTGTCAGTATCGTGTTTGATAGCCTGCCCCCCAGCCCCCCAGCCCCCCCCACCCCCGCCCTCACCCTTCTCGTTCCTTGCACCCCCACCTCTCTTCCCCCTTCCCACTCTCCACTTCCACTCCCTCTCCCTCCCTCCCCCAGTCTTCACCTCTTTTCTCTTGCCCCTCCTCCCTGGGAACCATCCTCTCTCGATCCTTTCCCCCCTTTTCCATACATTTGGAATATTATTGACCCGTTGTTCCCTCCGGGCAATGTTACTATAGCTAGTGTGAGTGCTTTTTATTGTCAACGTTATAAACGTGAATGTGTAAACACACCTGTTGGCAGCAATTTTGTTTGTAATTACTATTTTGTTGTCGTTGTTCCTTTTATTTTCTTTGTTTTTCTTTCTTTCTTTTTTTTTTATCGAAAGAGATTATGTAAGCACTTGTGTGCATGCCAAGATCTGATCACAAAGAAAATTGCTTCGTAATTATAGTCCTTCCCAGAATATAGCGCTGATATCGGATCAAATCAACAAATTGTTAAGAAAAGAAGAAGAAGAAAAAAGACACCCCCCCCCCCCCCTCCGAAATAAAGGCAACAACGACAAAAAAAAAGCAAAAAAACAAAACAAAGACAAACAACCCCCCCAGCCCCCCCCCTCCCAAAAAAAAACCCAAAACAACCCCCCCCCAAAAAAAAAAACAACAACAACAACACCAAACAAACAAACCCAAAACAACAACAAAACAACCGAACAAACAACAACAAACAAATAAACAAGAAAAGATGGAAGACAGGAATATGTTTTCTGCCAATTTATCTTCCTTTTTAAAATTTATTTTATTTTATTTTTATTTTTTACGAGGAGCAGACAATTTACACATGTAAGGAAGTTAAATCGCGTACATCATGCGAGAGAGAGAGAGAGAGGGAGGAAGGAGAGTCCCTTGTTTTTCACACTGTTAACCCAACCAGTCTCTCACACAGTACTGTGAACCCAACCACTCTCTCACACTGTTTCTCCCACTGAATTTGTTGACGATACACACAGCTCTACAGCTCTTCCCCTCCAGCTGATAAATGTCCAGCCGCTTATTTCGGTGACGAAATCTTGCATCTTTTGACGTCAAAATCTTTCTTGGGCATCTCAAAATGAATTAAATTACAAGTGAACGACATAAAGACTGAAGCACTATTGATCGACAGTGAGGAAACGTGGATTAGACCTTCAAATTAACCATTGGGGAAAAAAAGAAAGAAAAAAAAAGTGAGATTTTGTTTTAGAATCCATCCGGAACTTGGATATATATATATATATATATATATATATAATTTTTAACAACAGCCTAGGCATGGTACGAAAGATCACGGCAATAAAAATTTGTCTAGCTGTCTGCAAACAACTGAGAAAAATCAGTACAGTTTGTCACTATCTCACTACCCGGGCCACAAAAAAACCGTTATAACTTACTTCCCATGCTGGTACAGATCACTCCAAATCTCTCCCAGAAGGCTGGGGTCCGAGAAATCTCCTTAACCCCCCCCCCAAAAAAAAAACAAACAAAAAAACTCCAGACAAAATCCCAGAACCATGTTGCAAGGTTGCAGTGTTTAGAAGATCAAAGACAAACCCATTTAACTCTTCTTCATGAGAAGCTGCTCTTGATCAGCTGTCCACATCTCACAGGATGAATTGCTAACTAGCTACCGTTTGCATTAATTGTCTTAAAAACATGTTGCACCCACATACTCACTTTCGATCTATATTTCGTCTAGATCTATGCGCCAGGCTGCTGATTCTAAAGTGTCGGTAATTTTTCGAATGATGATGATAATGATTTTTTTTTTTTTTTTTTTTTTCAAGAATCCCAAGATCAGCATTCTTTCTTTCTATCTTTCTTTCTTTCTAAGTTGGCCGAGTAGTACCATGTATGGATCACAAACTGCCCTTCTCAGTCCATAACTGAATTTTCCAGTTAGTTAAATCGTATCTCAGAACACACCTATTTTAGTTCTGTCTGCAATGTCATTGACTAAATTAATGTGCTTCTTAAACTTCTCTCGGCTGTGTATGTGCATGTGTTTGTGTGCTTGTTTTCTTTCGTGTGCACACCATTGTTTGTGGATGGTATGTCGTACTTGGACGCATTCATTAAATTCGTGTGTGTGTATTTCTTTTATCGAAAACGCCTGTTTGGGAGGGTTAGCATCGGTCTTTATTACAGTTAAAAACAACAACAAAACAACCAACCAAACAAACAAAAACACACACAGAACGCTTTGTTTTAAATATTAATGTATAGTTATTTTGTTCGTGTGCTCGTCTGCTGCGTGCCTGTCGGACTGTCTATACGTGCATCGGCTGCCCGTCTTTTCCCGAGCTCGCTCGCATTTTGAAACCGATGTTGCAAATTTTGTTTAATAGCCGCCAATAGACGTCGTATTATTGTCAGAAGGATTATTGTGTGAAGCGACGTTTTATATGCGACCCGTGCAACGAACATGATTATGTATGGTTGAACAAGACATGAAATACCTTGCGTTCTCCTCTTTCCTTGCTCGCTTGCTACTGGTCTGTCTGTCTTTGTCTCTCTCTCTCTTCCTTTCGCACTCTCTTTCCTTCTGTCTCTCCCCCCCCCTCCACTGCTCACTCCTCCCACCCTTCCTCTCATTTAAGCCTCCACCCATCTCGTCGATTCGCCATTGAAAATGGATTTTGCACTCGTGAGTGTGACAATGACAGATTGTTTGATAATCTCGTTTAAATCTTCGTCGTGGATAAAAAAAACAACAACCGATTTCTCTTCACCCCTTCCTCCTCCCCACACCTTTACCTCTCTCTCCCTCTCTCTTTCACCTCTTCTTTCTTTCCCTCTCCTCTCCTCAGCCTCCCTCTCTCCCTCCCTCCCTCCCATAACACTCCTTTCGTCTCTCCTCCTGTCTCTCTCTCTCTATCCCTCTCTGTGTTTCTGTTTGGTTCTGCCTGCCTGTACCTATGGAAGTAAAGAATGGTGAATGGACGAAAGAATGACATGGATAAAAAAAAAAACAACAACCCCCCCCAAAAAAACCCCAAAAAAACCACACGCGCACACACACACACGTCTTATATCACTGATAGTGAAAAGACGCTAAACTAAAGAACGAACACACACACACACACACACACGCACACACACACACACACACGTCTTATATCACTGATAGTCAAAAGACGCTAAACTAAAGAACACACACACACACACACACACACACACACACACACACACACACACACACACACACACACACACACACACACACACACACACACACACAAACAAAGCAAAAAAACCACACACACAAAAAAAAACAAGCAGTTGAAGTATTGAGAAAGGGATGGGGTGGGCGTGGGTGAAGACTAGAATTTATTGAGGGCGGATTAAGGTTAGTCCGTCTTAACTCCCATTTTTGTTCCCAATATGTGTGTGTGTGTGTGTGTGTGTGTGTGTGTGTGTGTGTGTGTGTGTGTGTGTGTGTGTGTGTGTGTGTGTGTGTGTGTGTGTGTGTGTGTGTGTGTGTGTGTGTGTATACATATATACACATATCTATCTGTCTATATATAAAATGTGTGTATGTGTGTATCACTCTGTGTGTGTGTGTGTGTGTGTGTGTGTGTGTGTGTGTGTGTGTGTGTGTGTGTGTGTGTGTGTGTGTGTGTGTGTGTGTGTGTGTGTGTGTGTGTGTGTGTGTGTTGGTCTGTTGTCAGCAGTGGGTCATTGTATCTGCCTGTTTGTTTACATATTGTGGAGAATGTTGGTTTTTTTGGTATTTAAAACAAACAAACAAAACAAAAAACAAAACCAAAAAACAACAACCTCAAAACAAATCCAAAACAAAACAAAACGAACACCCCCCCCAAAAAAAAAACCCCCCACCAAAAACAAAAACAAAAACAAAAAAAACCACCACACGGGAAGAAGGTAAATAACAGTAATCATATTAATCATTAATTTATACAGCGTTTATCTGTCGGCTCTTGAGAGTTTACAATATTCATCCACATGAATGACGGGTGCAATAGCCGAATGGTTAAAGCGCTGGACTTTCAATCTGAGGGTCCTGGGTTCGAATCTCGGTGCACCTGGTGGGTAAAGGGTGGAGATTTTTCCGATCTCCCAGGTCAACATATGTGCAGACCTGCTAGTGCCTGAACCCCCTTCGTGTGTATGCGCACGCAGAAGATCAAATACGCACGTTAAAGATCCTGTAATCCATGTCAGCGTTCGGTGGGTTATGGAAACAAGAATATACCCAGCATGCACACCCCTGAAAACGGAGTATGGCTGCCTACATGGCGGGGTAAATAAA
>NC_134884.1:34446408-34461408 GCF_041734735.1 Babylonia areolata | reverse complement strand
CCCGATTCACTTATTCCCAGACCGCCGGCCTTTGATTTCACGGAGTTGCTGTGTGTGTGTGTGTGTGTGTGTGTGTGTGTGTGTGTGTGTGTGTACAACTACAACGTGTATGTGTGTGTAGCGCGCGCGCGCGCGTGAGAGAGAGAGAGGCTGAATAAGAGAAACAGGACAAAGAGTTCTAAAGAGGCCCTTGAGAATGTCCGCATGCTGGGGGACGGGGGGTGGGGAGGGAGGGGGGGGGGGGACAACAACACGAATAGGGGGAACTGGCGAGTCGGACTCCAACTCCACCCATCTCACTGTTTGGAGAGAGGCGTTAATTCACGCTGAAAAAAAAAGGCCAAGTAATTGTCACACTCCCGTCCTCTTCCTCCTCCCTGTCCGTCTGTCTGTCTCTCTGTCTGTCTGTCTGTCTCTCTCTTTCTCTCTCCACAATCTCTGTATCTCCCTCTCTTTCTCGTTGTAAATTGTCCATCAGTCTTACCTGTCTGTCTCTTGTCTGTCCACAATCTCTGTATCCCTCTCTGTCTCTCTACTCTCTTTGTCTCTCTGTATTGTCTATCAGTATGTCTGTGTCCGTGTCTGTCTCTCTGTCTCTCTCTATATATACTCTATCTCTGTCTGTATTGCCTATCAGTCTATCTCTGTCTGTTTCTTGTCTGTCCACAATCTCTGTATCCCCTGTATCTGTGTCCGTGTCTGTCTGTATGTCTCTCTTTCTCTCTTTCTCTCTCCTCTCTCTCTCTCTGTATTGTCTGTCAGTCTATTTATGTCTGTCTGTCTGTCTCTCTCTCTATATATCCCTCTCTCTCTCTCTTTCTGTCTCTCTGTGTCTCTATCTCTCTCCGCTCTCACTCCTGGTGTCTCTCATTCTCTCATACTCTCTTTGTCCCCAGTGTCAATCTATCTATCTGTCTGTCTGTCTGTCTGTACCCCCATCTCTCTTTCAGCCTCCCTGTTCTCCCCCCTCCTTCCCTAAATCTGTCTGTCTTCATCTTTCTCTCTCTCTCTCTCTCCCCCTCACCCACTTTGTTTTTCTCCCCCCCCCCCCTCTCCCTCTCTCTTTCTTTTTGATTTGTTTATCTCTTCTCCTCTCTGTGTCTCTGTCTCGCTCTCCCACCCTGATTTTTCCTTGTGTCTGTCTTGTCTCTCTCTCGCCCTGTCTGTCTCTTTCTCGCTCTGTCTGTCTGTCTCTCCCTCGGTCTCTGTGACGTCAGCAAATCTGTTAACCTTGACAGGTCGGGAAAGCGGAAGAGCGGGCCCCTGCGGAAAGTGGCATGCATAGTTATGATCGTTGACGACGGTCCGGGTACCTTGAAATTTGACTCCTGCATACATGTGTACATTACATACAGTCAGCTTTTTTTTTTTTTTTTTGTGGTCAGGCTCTTCTTTCCTCCCCATCTTATTGTGAGTGAGTGAGTGAGTGAGTGTGTGTGTGTGTGTGTGTGTGTGTGTGTGTGTGTGTGTGTGTGTGTGTGTGTGTGTGTGTTGTATTGTGGTGTGTGTGTGTGTGTGTGTGTGTGTGTGTTGTATTGTGGTGTGTGTGTGTGTGTGTGTGTGTGTGTGTGTGTGTGTGTGTGTGTTGTATTGTGGTGTGTGTGTGTGTGTGTGTGTGTGTGTGTTGTATTGTGGTGTGTGTGTGTGTGTGTGTGTGTGTGTTGTATTGTGGTGTGTGTGTGTGTGTGTGTGTGTGTGTGTGTGTGTGTGTGTGTGTGTGTGTGTGAATTAGCTTTTACGACAGGTAAGAATTGATTGATGACTTTGAAACTACTGTCCCTTAAAAAAAGATAAAATTACACACACACACACACACACACACACACACACACACACACACACACACACACACTCACACACACGCGCGCACGCACACACACACGCGCGCGCACACACACACACACACACACACACACACACACACAATATATATATTTTTGTTGCTGTTTGTTTTTGTTTGTGTTTGTTTGAAATGTCTTTGTTCCCTCCCTCGTCTGTAGCTGCGTTTTCCCCACGGTGTACAAAAGTAGTAAGGTAGCGCTTTCTTTTTCTTCTTCTTCTTCTTCGTAGTCGTCTTCATCATCTTCCATCTGTATTTATTTTTATATTTGCGGAAAAGGTAACACTGTCCTTTCTTCTCGTCTGTGGTAGCGTTTTGCCATAGTGTATAAAGAAGCGATGCAACACCGGTTTTTATATATATGTATGTTTTTTTTTATAATAAATATAAATCTTGGTGCGATTTTGTTGCTCGTAAAAAAAAAAGAAAAAAAGAAGTTCAGTTTCGATCAAGTTTTTTCTTCATGAGGGGAGGGGGGGGGGGAGAAGAAAGAAAGGGCTTGCCCAGAGTTGGGTCGATCATTGGATCACGTTATTCAGTCGTTAACTAGATTGATGGCAATACCACATTGATACCCTGGACAGATATATCTGAGGTTGGGTTTTTTTTATTCTCTCTCTTCTCTCTCTCTCTCTCTCTCTCTCTCTCTCTCTCTCTCTCTCTCTCTCTCTGTCTGTCTGTCTCTCTCTTCTCCATTTGTTCGTGTGTTTTTTTTCCTTCCTGTGACCCTGTGTTCCATTGTTCCATCTTTCCATTCTTCATTCAATCATTCATTCGTTCATCACAGTTTTGCCCTTTCCTTTGTTGTGCTTTATCACTTTCATGTTGCCTCCGTTCCATCTTTGCATTCTTCTTCTTCCTTCCATTCGACATTTCAAATTCTTCCTCACCTCTGCTGTGTTCGTATCACTTTCATTTTGCCTTCGTTCCATCTTTGCATTCTTCTTCTTCTTCCTTCCATTCGACATTTCAAATTCTTCCTCGCCTCTGCTGTGTTCGTATCACTTTCATTTTGCCTTCCGTTCCGTCTTTCCGTTTTCATTCAGTACGTCCTTCTGTCATCCCTGTCCTGCCTCCCCTTTCTGCTGTGTTACCTCCGTCAGATGTTCTCAGTCTTTTATTCTTCCTTCGTTCCTGTTTGAACCTTCCTTCTGTTTTGTTTTATCACTTTAATGTTGCCTTCCTTCCATCTAAGTTCCATCCTTCCTTCCTTCTTTAATTTGTTTATTCCAATTTTACCTTTTTCTGTTGTGTTTTATCACGTTCGTGTTCGTCCGTTCCATTTTTTTCCCTTTCTTCCTTCTGCTGTGTGTTATTATGTTCGTGTTGCCTTCGTTCCATCTTTCCATTCTCCCTTCCTGTCATTCCTTCCAATTCTGCCTTTCCCTTTGCTGTGGTTTATCCATTTCATTTTGCCTTCCTTCCATTGTTTCCATTCCTCCCTCCTTTCTTTCTTTTTTTTTTATTCTCCAAAATTGCCTTTCTTCTGCTGTATTTTATTACTTCCATTAAAAAAAAAAAAAAATTCAGCTTTATGATTATGTTTTAACATTCAGCCTTTGTCACGTGCATGTGTGCTTGGGACGTCATTGTGGGCCGAGAGACTGTGTGTTGTGAGTGCAAGATTACCTCCCAGTGGGATTGATAAAAAATATATTGGATTGTATTTTTTTTAAAATACACATTTTTATTTCAATTTTTTGTTTGTTTGTTAATCATTCATATGTTACATGAATGGGACGAGGCTCTCGTCTGAACTTTCCATTGCAGCATTTTTAACATTTCAAAGTTTTTTTTGTGTGTGTGTTTTTTGTTGTTGTGTGTTTTGTTTTTGTACTATGTTGTATGCCATCCTGCTCGAAAAAAAAAATTGATTTGTACGTGTCACAGACTTACTGATAACTTCTCTCACCCGAGATAACGAAGTGATTCTGATTCTGATTCTGATTCTGATCCACTCAGTGAATTGGAACAAGGTAACGTGGCCAGGGAACGCGGAAGAAAAAGAAGAAAAAGAAGAAGAAGAAGAAGGAACAAGGTCAAAGTCGCTCGCAGAACTGCTTTTTTACCTTACATTGTTGGTGAAATTGCCTCGAGGCTTCTGTTGTGGTGCTTGGAATTAAATTTTAAAAGAATTTATTTTTCTTGTTTCTCGAATCATTTTCTGCTCTCCGGTAACCGTGTTTTCCGTATTGGACTTTGCCTTTGTCTTTGTCTTTGTTTCCCGTTGATAAAAGTTGGAAGTATTTCGCACACAGACTGTTTGCCGTTATTGTGAAAGTAATTGGATTTATGCTTCCCTCTTTTTTTTCTTTTTCTTTTCTTTTTTTCCCCCCAATGGACAAATCTTCGTGTAGTGTTTCTTGAATTACTCCTTTTAGTTTTACGCTCCGTAATTTATATGATTCCTAAGTTTGAAGTTTTGATTTTAGACCTTTACCTCCTGGACCATTGAGCGTAAGAACATAATAACATCGTATAACAAACATGCCCAACTCGCACGCACGTTGGCACGTATACACACACACACACACGCGCGCGCGCGCGTATGCGCTTTTGTATTTCCTCATCTTTCTGTCTATGGCAAACCAACTAAGACATTGACATCGGCAGTGACTGCTGTGCTGTTTGTTACAGTCACTTCTACAGACATAGATAATTTTACATGGACAGACAGACAAACATACACACACACACTCGCTCACACATAAATGCACAAACGCACGCACGCACGCACGCACGCACGCCACACACACACACACACACACACACCAAAGAATCGAAGAAAGGGAGGAGGAGGAGGTAGAAGAAGAAGAAGAAGAAGAAAGCTAGCTGTGTATTGTGTTCTTTGAAGTGGCTCTTCTTCTTCTTCTTCTTCTTCTTCTGCTCACCCCCGACACCCACCCACCCCCTCCTCCCTACCCGCTTCCGCCTCTGTCAAACAACAAAAACTGTGCAGTGCCTCACCACCCCATCTGCCGCAAGCATGGTGGTGGTGGTGGTGGTGGCGGCATCGAACCCTTAGCCCCCGTGTGTCGTTTAATGCCGCTAACGCTTATGGCCCCGGCCACTAAATACAAGTCACGTTGTCTTCGGCCTTCCGAGCAGCTTCGAACATGTGTGTATGTCTGCTTGCGGCCTTGTCGACCGATGAGTTTTAAACATCTTGTTTTACATTTGTAGCTTCCTGATAAATCACATGATCACTTACTTATTCTCTCCCCTCCTCTCTTGTTTCTTCCTCTTCCACAAAAAAAAAAGAAAAAAAAAGAGAAGGGAAAATAAGAAAAACAAACAAACAAACAAAAACAAAAAACAACAACGCAGGATGGAGTGAAGAAAATAACAGAAGCGGGAGTTGGGAGTGTTTTTTTTAATTTTTATTTTATTATTATTATTTTATTTATTTATTTATGTGTGTGTGTGTGTGTGTGCGCGCGTGCGTGCGTGCGTGTGTGTGTGTATGTGTGTGTACTTGTGTGTGTGTGTACATGTGTGTGCGTGTGCATGTGTGTGTTTGTGTGTGTGTTTGTGTGTCTGTCTGTGTGTCTTTGTGTGTGGCTACCGTTCTTTATAACATATATCTTGTTTTGTTATTTCTTAAACATGGTAATTAATGTTGACTCGCTGGTTGGTGATGGAATTTTTTTTTTAAGGCCGATGAGAAGATGGTGGTGGTGGAAGTACCGCTTGTGACTATTGTTGTGTCTGTGAGTGTGTGTGTGTGTGTGTGTGTGTGTGTGTGTGCGCGCGCGTGTGTGTGTGTGCGTGTTTACGCATGTATATGCACTCGCTTGATGCTGTTAATGCATTTGAGAGAGAGAGAGAGAGAGAGAGAGAGAGAGAGAGAGAGAGAGAGAGAGAGCACTTCAGTAACTCATTTGGCTCATGTCATTTAATTATTTCAGTAATGTTAATGGCTGTAGTAAAACGTGCTCCCCGTTCAACAGATGCGCGCGTGGTGAAAACTGTTCAGAAGCGAAGTGTAACGAGACGGACACGCCATTACTTTTTGGACACACCTTTCCAATTTGTTATGTATTTTGTAAAATAACAAACAAACAACCCCCCCAAAAAAAACAAAAAAAACAAACAAACAAAAAACAACAGAAACCCCCTGTTGTTGTTGCTGTTGTTGTTGTTGTTGTTGCTGGATGTATATGTATCGTAAAGGAGTTGTGTTGTGTGCGATCGTGAGACAGGTGCCATCAGCATAAATTGTAAGTTTCTGTCACACGTTTCAAATTCATTATGTATCTTGTAAAAACAAAAACAACCCAAAAAACAAAAAAAACAAAAACAAAAACCACACATAAAAACAACAACAACAACAACAAAAAAACCAACAAAACAACCCAGAAACCCCCTTTTGTTGTTGTTGTTGTTGCTGGATGTATATGTATTGTGAAGGAGTTGTGTTGTGTGCGATCGTGGGACAGGTGCCATCAGCGTAAATTGTAAGTTTCTGACAACGCGAAATTAGAAACGGGAGAACTGAAACTAAACAAGTCTTTGAGATATGTATACACCAAACTTGTGTGTGTGTGTGTGTGTGTGTGTGTGTGTGTGTGTGTGGTGTGTTTCTGTGTGTGTGTTTGTGTGTGTTGTATGTGTGTGCGTACGCATGTGCGTATATGAGCGTGTAGTTTATTTGATTAAATTCATTTTATGTCAGTGTTTTACACAACCGTAGGGTTGACTCTCAAAGCCCCCACCAACCGTTTGGGTTCATGCGAAGGTCAGCCCACTGCTCCCTCTCCTCCCTTCCCCCCTTCCCCCGTCCCACACCCACCCCCCCCCCCACCCACACCGATGCAGATATGGTGTAGCGTATATGGAACAGTCGACACGCAGTAACACCACTTTGAGAACCGAAGCTGTTGAGAAGTTTCTTTGTTGTTGTTGTTGTTTATTTTTCCACGACATCATCACTTACCGAGTCACGTGTGCATGAAAAAAAGAAAAGAAAAAAAAAAAAGAAAAAAGAAAAAGAAATAAAGCCCAAAGAAAGCAGCCATATGGCGTTCACATTTCAGTCATTGCAGTGTCGTTACCATGTTTGACTGACCACTTGTGTCCTTCGTAACTAAGGTAAATGGAGGGAATGATAGAAGGAGGGTAAAAGAGTGAGAGAGGGTTGGGGGGGGGCGGGGGGGGTTGGGGGGGGGGGTAGGAAAGGAGGAAGGGAAGGGGGGAGATGGGGTAGGAAGAGGTGGGAGGGAGGGAGGGAGGAAAGGGGTGGGAAGAGGAAGCAGGAGAGAGAGAGAGAGAGAGAGGATGTGGGGTGAGAGAGGGAGGCAGAAAGGATGAGAAAAACGTTAGGAAAGACACACACACACACACACACACACACACACACACACACACACACAGAGCGAGCACCAGAAAGTAGGAGTTGAATAAAGTCTCCACACATTAATTTTGTAGGCCTCTTAATCTCCACATAGTGACGGGTGGCCGGTGTAGAGGGAGGGCTTTGGGCGGGGTGTGGGGGGGAGGTGGGGTGGAGGCTGGATTTTATTTTGGGGGGTATGATGGAGTCGGTCAGGACAAGGGACGTTAGAATGATAGCTAAAGTAAGAGAGCCTGGCAACTTTTGTCTCTTGAGAAATGAGACAAAACCTGCACAACACCAAAAAGAACTCACGTCAGCAAAAGGATTGTGCATGGCAATTTTTTTTTCTGTATAGAAAAAAAAATTCACTTTAATAGTGAAACAAATATACTTAAAGACAGAAAAATAGGAAAAAAAAAGAAAAATGACACTGTTTCGTGTCGACATGCTTTCTCCCCGAGGAGAGCAGCCTGAGTTTCACACAGAGGAATCTGCTGTAGCAAATTAAAAAAAAAAAAAACAGCATAACTTTATTCGATATCGACAATCGAAATTGGTGTGACTGCCACAGCGCATCACTGCGAGTATTATTGCTAGCAACAACAGCAACAACTATACTAATACACATTGAAAAAAAAATTGTATGTATTTCAAGATATCATCATCATCATCATCATCATCATCATCATCATCATCACCGCCATGCTTCATCGTCGTCGTTGTCATCTCTTCTTGTCGTCGTCGCGTCGTGGTGTATTGTTGTTGCTGTTGTTATTGTTCTTCTCCTCCTCCTCTTTTTCCTCGTTTCCAACACACACTTGAACAAGGTGGGAACCGACTGCGTGCACACTGAGGGGTGACAAACCAAAACGCTACTTTATTTTACTGTAAAAAGAAAAACAAAAAACAAACAAACAACAAAACCTTCTGTCAAATAAATCGTCGTCAGACTGTGAAGACAGAAAGGCGGACAGCAGCACATTAGAATGATTTTCCAGCTGTGTGTAAATCAAACCGAATCAGACGATCAGCAACACGGATTTAATTAACTCGTCACTTCTGACAGATCCCCCCTCCCCTGAAGTAAAAAGGAAGTGGGGAGTTTGATCCCGTGCTGACTGTTGAATTACTACCCTTGAGCGGACTTGTCAGTTGACTTTGACATCCTTAATTAGTCAGTTTATTTATATATTGTTTTAAAGTGAAATGCAGCGATTCGTTTGCTTGCGTGTTTGTGTGTGTGTGTGTTTGTGTGCTTTTTGATGGAGTGACAAAGGAAAAAAAAACAAAAAAAAAACTGACAGCAGCTGTAAATCGATTTTTACGCACACGACCACACAATTCTGTTTAAAGAAGTTCAGTGGTGGTGGTGGTGGTATTGTGTGTGTGTGTGTGTGTGTGTGCTTGTTTGCGCGCGCGCGCGCGTGTGTGTGTATGTGTGTGTGTGTGTGTGTGCGAGCGTGCTTGTGGTTTTTACAGCTAATTGAGAGAGAAAATTGAATAAAAGGAGGACAGAATTCAATCTGGTTATGAGCGTAGGAAGCTCTCAGTTGAACTTAACCAGAACATCGAGAAATCAGGCAAATTGTTATACATACATACATACATACATACATATATATATATATATATATATACAGGGTGGTGTGGTGATGTTTGTGTCAAATTGTTTCCCCACTTGTTTCACAAATCTGGTGTCGGGTTATCTGTCCACATCACAGTCACGGTGTGTCATGGCTCGATGATTGTTGACGCCCTTTTCTCCCACCCCATGTCTTTGTCTTTCTGTCTGTCTGTCTGTCTGTATGCATACCAGTCTGACTGTCTCTCTGTCTGTTGTCTCCCTCCCTTTCTATCCCCCCCCCCCACCATCCCTCTCTCTCAAGCCCATCCACCCCCTAACCCCATTGATTCGGCGCTTGTTTGTATTTATCTGGAGGATCTGAATTATTGCGCGATTTCTCTCTCCTCGTGTGTATGACATTTTCTTCTGTGGCCAGTGTTGGAATCTGTTGCATTGGAGTGATGGCCTAGAGGTAACCCGTCCGCCGAGGAAGCGAGAGAATCTGAGCGCACTGGTTCGATTCACGGCACAGTCGCCAGTATTTTCTCCCCCTCCATTAGACCTTGAGTGGTGGTCTGGACGCTAGTCATTCGAATGAGATGATAATCTGAGGTCCCGTGTGCAGCATGCACTTAGCGCACGTAATAGAACCCACGGCAACAAAAGGGTTGTCCCTGGCAAAATTCTGAAGAAAAAATCCTCTTCGATAGGAAGACAAATATTAAAAAAAAACTCAAAAAAATCCTGCATGCAGGAAAAAAAAAAAAAAAAAAAAAAAGAAGAAGAAGAAAAAAAAGGGGGTGGCGCTCTCAGTGTCGCGACGCGCTCTCCCAGTCCGAATAGTAAATGAACCAATTTTTTTCTCAAGGAAAGAACTTTGTGTTTTGTTTCAATATTTGCTTTCACCATTTCCGTTCGTTTGTTCCAATGTTTTGTCATGCAACGAAAGTATGTTGTCGCATTCACCCACACATGTCATAAGGACCTCATGGCCAATGTGATTAAAGTGTCAAAAGCGTCAAAGCGTCTCATCCTGTGTCTTGTCTGTCTTGTCTGTCTGTCTGTCTTTCCCACCCTCCCTGTCGCTCTGTCTTTCTTTTTCTCCTCCCTCCCCCGTCTGTCTGTCTCTCTTTGTCTCTCTCTGTCTCTGTCTTGTCTGTCTGTCTCTCTCTGTGTCTGTCTCTGTCTGTCTCTCTCTGTCTGTCTCTGTCTGTCTCTGTCTGTCTCTCTCTCCACCACTATGTCTGTTTGTCACTTAGTCAAAAACGAATGACCAGACACAGCTACAGTATTAAGAGTAAAAAGCTGTGCAGTGAGGTGTTCGCTGAACAGGTTTGAAGCAGTCAGGACGTCATTTGCCTTGCATGTGTCAACCGCACGAGACGACCTTTTTGGTTGTGGATGTCACGAAAAGTGGCTGTCACTGGTACACAGAGTGGGGGAGGAGGAACTCGATTCTTCGTCCTCACCAGAACATCTCCCCACCGCCTCTGTCTGTCTGTCTGTCTGTCTCTCTATCTGTCTCTGTCTGTCTCACACACACACACACACACACACACACACACACACACACACACACACACACACACACACTTTCTCTCTCTTTGGATTATTTTATCTCTCTTCCTTTCTCATCCTATTGCTGTCTCTGTCTGTCTGTCTCTCTTTTTCTCTCCCCCTACTTATTTCCCTCTTGTTTCTCTCTGTGTCCTTTCCCTCTTTGTCTACCACTGTCCATTTATCTAGCTGTCTGTCCGCCCGTGTCTGTCTGTTTTTCCTCTCTGTATCCGTCTCTGTCATTCTGGATGTCTCTCTCTGTTCGCTCTGTGTTGTCTTTCTCTTTTTCTCTCTCTCTGCAACCGCACCCCCCCCCCCCACCCCCAACCCTCTCCCACACACACACACACTCCCCGCATCTGTTAGTGCCTTGTGTGCAATTCGCGAACACACAAGCGCTATGACTCAGAATGGAGGTAAAAACCACATTGTTCGAGCATATCACTCACGGACACACACGCACAACGAACACATACGCACACCCCAACGCGCACGCGCGTGCGCGCGTACACACACACACACACACACAGACGCGCGCATAAACACACTCAGGAGGGTGATGTTGGGGATCAGAAAAACGTTGTGTAGCCCATAGACTCATCATCATGTATTCAGAGAAAGAGAGAGAGAGAGAGAGAGAGTCACACACACACACACACACACACACACACACACACACACACACAGATGGACAGGGACAGAGAGAAGCAGAACGAAAAGAGAATAATCATTATTATAAATGAATTCAGACATCCTATCCCCACCACCACCACTACAACTCTCATCTCACCCTCCCACCCCACCACTCCGCCTCCTCCTCCCTATTCCAGGATGATGATGATGATGATGATGATTATTATTGTTATTATTGTTATCCATTACGGACCCTATCGCTTCCCAACCCCCCGCGCCACCTACCCCTCCCTCCAAACCTCCCTCTCCCCCCCCTCCCCCATGCTCCCCCGCACCCGCCCTCTCTTTCCTCCGCCCACTTCCTGAGTGTCCATATGATTCTTACAAATTCAAGCAGCACCCCCACCAACCCCCAACCCCCTCCCCTCTTACCTCCTTCCTTTTCCTTCACCCCCCCCCCCCCACCCCCCTTGTGATCCTCGGCATTTGTCTTTTTACGACACGTCTGGGAGGCTGGCAGCACGACGGGCTGGCTGCCATCAAAAAAATGCCAGAGACACAGTGGGAAGTGATAAGGCGCGGTGACTTATGGGAAGGATCACAAGATGGCGTCAGTGCGACCCCCACCCAAAGCGCCCATCTAGCCAGGGAGGGGCTCTGGTTCTGGCGTAGAATGAGAGGGGGGGTGAGAGTGGGGGGGGAGGGGGGGGGGGGGTAAGGGAGGAAAGTAGGGGAAGGGGGGGGGAAGGGAAAGGGAAGGGTGGAATGGGAGTGAAGGATGAATTACACACACCTTATAATCGGCTAGTATTCATTCCTAGGACCTCGGGAGTTGCTGGGGGAAAAAAAGAAGAAGAATATATTTTTTTTAAAAGGAAAAAGAAAAGGGAGATAAGGGGTGGGGTGGGGTGGGGGGTCTGAGAGGAACGGAGAGAGAGGATGGTTGTTTGGTACTTGGAGAAGAAACAAAGATGTTCTATATTCTGTATAAAAAAAAGAAAAAAAGAAAAGAAAGAAATTAAGTGTATGCAGGTACATAGACATGTCTAGAATCATTTGACGTTTGGCTTGTTACTTTTAGAAAATATATTGAATCATAAATCATAGTTTTGTTTAAAATGTTAGTGTTTAAAATTGCTAAACTTTACTGAGGTATTCCATGGGGAAGTGTCGAGTGCGTTTTGTTGAATATGGGATTCAGGAGACATTCAGTCACCAAAAAAAAAAAAAAAAAACAGGCGGAAGTAGGCAATACGGCGAAATTCAGTCACAAATTGGTAATGTTCAGACGGAAGTAGGCGATACGGCGACATTCAGTCACAAATTGGTAATGTTCAGACGGAAGTAGGCGATACGGCGACATTGTCACAAATTGGTAATGTTCAGACGGAAGTAGGCGATACGGCGACATTCAGTCACAACTAGGTAATGTTCAGACGGAAGTAGGCGATACGGCGACATTCAGTCACAAATTGGTAATGTTCAGACGGAAGTAGGCGATACGGCGACATTCAGTCACAAATTGGTAATGTTCAGACGGAAGTAGGCGATACGGCGACATTCAGTCACAAATTGGTAATGTTCGGACGGAAGTAGGCGATACGGCGACATTGTCACAAATTGGTAATGTTCAGACGGAAGTAGGCGATACGGCGACATTGTCACAAATTGGTAATGTTCGGACGGAAGTAGGCGATACGGCGACATTGTCACAAATTGGTAATGTTCGGACGGAAGTAGGCGATACGGCGACATTGTCACAAATTGGTAATGTAAGGATAGAAGTGGGCGATAAGGCGACAATCAATGACAACTTGGTAATGTTCGGACGGAAATAGGCGATATGGCGACATTAACGATAAGGTTATAATAATAAGTTCAGTTTTTCTCTTTGTTTGCTTTCTGTTTCTCTCTTTCATTTGAAACTGTCCATTCGCTCACTCTTTCCTTTTCCTTCACCCCCCCCCCCCCGCCCCCTTTCCCTTTTTTGTCATCATCCCTTCCCTCCTTCCTCCATGCACCCATCCTAGCCTCCCCCCACCCCACACCCCAATCCCCGCCTCTATCCTCGAAAATGAGCTTATGTTAGCAATATATGTGAAAAACATGTTGACTTTTTTTTTTTTTTTTCATATGCCCGGAGCAACCCTTTTGTTGGCTTGGATTCTTTTACATGCGCCGAGTGGGGGGGGGGGGGGGGGGGGGGGGAATTACTGACGATTGCGGGATTCGATTTCGTGACCTTCAGAGTCTGTCGCCTTCTGGGGTGGACGCCAGCGTTACCACTCGGCCACCACCAACCAACCACTCCACCCCGAGAAGATGCTGAGACCCTGAAAGGCCACCGTCCCATCTTCAACAAGCTGCAGATGAAGAAGAAAGAAGAAGTAGAAGAAGAAAAAAAGAAGACTTTTGTTACAGGACATCGTCCATCGTTCCATCTTCAACAAGCTGCAGATTAAAAATAAATAGATAAATAAATATTTGGGGTTTTTTTAATAAAAAGGAAAGAAAACAAAAGAGAGGGAAAAAAAGTGACTTTTGTTATACGACATCGTCCATCCTCCCAGCTCCAACAAGCTGTAGAAGGAAAGTGACTTGCGTGGTGGGAACTTCACGGGTGAAAAGCCGAGAGCCTGAGAAGTACCGGAAGGGTGACCACTCGGAGTGCAGGAACACGATATGACAGGGGGGCCAGTGTCAGAACAACTTGAGAAACAACTCGGCGAGAGAGAGAGAGGAAGAGTTAGCAGCAGCAGCAGCAGCAGCAGTAGTAGTAGTAGTAGCCGTGCTTGTATCGAGAGGGGGAGCATTTCCATGTACATACCTCCCCAGTCCTACCCCCCCCCCCCCCCCCCCCACTCTCCCTCCCCATACTCCTCTCCTTCTCTCTTCTCCTTCCTTCATGAATGATGCATGTGAACGAGCGTGCTGGGTATCGACTTCTCTTAGCGAGGAGAGGGTGGTGCCGGTAGGGGAGAGGGGGGGTGGGGGGGGGGGAGATGTGGAGGGAGGAGCGGGGAGCCAGAAGGTTGGGGGGTGGAGGTGGGGGGTGGGGTGGGGTGGGGGGTGATTTAGAAAGAAAAAAGAACCTCACCACTACCGTAATAGAATATGGTTTAGCTGAACTGATGTAGTAAGCAAAAAAGAAAAAAAAGAAAAAAGAAAAAAAAAGAAGAAAAAGTGAAATGTCAAATAAATACTCAAAATGAAAACCTAATCGTTCTGTATGTTTAGTCAATATATATATATTTTTTTTTTCCTTTTCTTTTCTTTCTTTCTTTTTTTTTCTTTTTTCTTTTTTACTATCCTATTCGTAAAATCATATATTTCTTTCGAAATCAATGACACAACTGCAGGATTATTATTTGAAAGAAGAAGAAAGTTTGTGCCTTTTCCTTCCAAACGGATGGCCGTTTCGACTTGAAGTTCAATACAGATTCTCAGCAGACGTAAAAGATCTTAGCGCATGTGAAAGCGCCCCTAGCGCACGTAAAAGAACCCACAGCATAATTCTGAATAAAAATCAGCCATGACAGTAAAACATATACACTCACAGACAGAAAAAAATATATACATTATGTGTGTGTGGCACGTTACTGTTGGTGACGTGCTTTCCCTCGGAAGAGCAGCCCGAATTTTTCTCAAGAGAAATTTGTCGTGACAAGGAGTGCTACAATACGATACGATGCAATACAATACAATACAGTGCAATATTAGAACGTATCTCTGGTATGCAGACTTTAGTCTTTGATCAGGACCATAGAAGATGAGTTAATTATAATTATGATAGTCTGTCGAGTGTGACTATGACCATCAGTACATCAGACTATCTGGGCTGGAATTTGATTACAGTGGAGAGTGTCTTGCCCAAGTTACATTCCCACTCTCTCGGCCAAGAGGGTTCCAGGACAGTCTGCGTTAGGATGGTTCCCAGAGACCATCTAGCCCCCAAGGCTGCCGCACTAAGAGTTTGTGCAATTTTGCCTCCCGGTTTGAGAGTCGAAGTCCTCCACAAAAAAACTAACTGTAAATGATTTCCCAATGCAATGGAGAAACAATTGATAGTAC
>NC_134884.1:34436408-34443908 GCF_041734735.1 Babylonia areolata | reverse complement strand
AATTATTATTTTGTGTCGTTATCGTTAATGTTGTTATTGTTATTGTTGTCACAAGGACAGAATGGAAGACTGGGCGATGCCTAAAATCTTTATCCTTGAGTAATAAAGTTTTTGAATCTTGAATCTTGAATCTCTCTCTCTCTCATTTGAAGGTTTAACTCTCTCCATACGAACGGCGAAAGAGACAGACGTTAACAGCGTTTCACCCCAATTACAACCATCAAAATATTACAAGCGGAAGGCTCTTACACTGAAGAGGTGAATGTTGACAAAGAATACCACAATTCTGACGACGGAAGCTAAAGGTTGGGTCATAGAGACACCCACTGGACATCCGAGGGGTCTGTGTAGAGGAGAAGAGAGGACTGGCCGTACTGAGTGAGTTACTTAAGTGCTGTATGGTTTATAGTCGTTCAATAGCACCTGTAATGATTAGTTTTGATTGGCTACCTCTGTTTCCCTCTCCTCGCGCCGCACCCCCCCCCCCACTCACCCCCAGCCTATACTCCCTCGCTTCTCCCCCTCACGCCCCCCGCCTCCGCCCCCCTCTTTCTCCTCTTTATCTCGGACTCTCCTTCACTGTCCTGTCTTTCTGTGCCTCTCTGTATGTCTGTCTGTCTGTGTCTCTTTATATCCGAGTACATGTGCCTCAAATATGTATGTGCCTCTCTGTGCCTCTCTCTGTATGAGTATATCTGTCATTCTGTGCCTCATATATGTATATCTGTCTGTGCCTCTCATTGTATCTGACAGAATGTCTGTCTGTGCCTCTTTTTATATGATTTTCTGCCCCCCCCCCCCCACGCCCCCCCCCCCACCACCCCCTCTGTGCGCACGCATGTACGTTCGTACGTGTGTGTATGTGAGACTGTACGCACGCGCGTGCACGCGGCAGTTGACATCAAAACGTGACTGAGACTGGAGAAAGACAGATGAGGGGATGGATGGTAGGGGTGGGGGGTGGGGTGGGGGGGTGTTGGGGGGGGGGGGGTGTTGTCATTAATCTCTAATTAGGTCCTCCCGTAGCTCGTTTGTCGCCAGCAGGGGGGGTGAGCTAATTAGGTCGGATCCTCCGCGGTGTGTATGAAAGGTCTAATTATTCAGTTAATGGGATATGTTTAATGTGTGTTTTTATTTATTTATTTATTTATTTTTTTTTTTAAAGTTTGTTCATTTGTTTGTTGTTGTTTTTATCATTCTTTCGGTTAAAATATGGATGATGTGTCTGACTGAATTTTCTGTTAATGGATTGTCAGTTGTCGTCGGTTTTTTTTTTTCCTTTGTTTTATTTTTTTTGTGTAGGTGGTTATTTTTTTTTTCTCTCTTTTTTGTTTTTTTGTTTTTGTTTTTTGGTTGTCTGTATTCTGCGGCTGAAGCACGGATGATATGTCTGTTCGGTTAATTAATTGAGTTTTGTTGTTAACCTTTGTTGTTGTTGTTGTTGTTGTTGCCTGTTTTCGCGAAATTCTGGGCTCCCGTGTTGGTAATGGTAGTTATACTGGCTGTCACCTTTCGTTACCTGTCTGTTTGCCTGTCTGTCTGTCTGTCCGTCTTTCACTCTCTCGCTCCCTTACTGTCTCTCTTTCTGTCTGTCTCTCTTTCTCTCTCTCTCTCTCTTCGTCTGTGTGTTTCTATCTTGAATTCACTCCCTCTCCGTCTTTGTGTCTCTTTCTGTCTCTGTCTCTATCTCTCTCTGTGTCTGTATGTCTCTGTCTCATCTCTCTCTGTCTGTCTTTCTGTCTGTCTCTCTCTGTCTGTCTCTCTCTCTGTCTGTCTCTCTCTCTCTCTGTCTTGTTTTATTTGGATGAAAACGGCGAGGCACTACGAGCATCTAACCATTCAATTAACTCTCTCCATACGAACGGCGAAAGAGACGACGTTAACAGCGTTTCACCCCAATTACCATCATCCAAATATTGCAAGCGGAAGGCTCTTATACTGAAGACGTGAATGTTGACAAAGAATACCACAATTCTGACGACGGAAGCTAAAGGTTAGGTCATTCAGACACCCACTGGACATCCGAGGGGTCTGTGTAGAGGAGAAGAGAGGACTGGCCGTACTGAGTGAGTTAAACAAGTGTGTTCCAGCCACCCCCCTGGTTTTCTGTTACATTTGAAGTCTACGGGGGCAGTTAACTGGCTGCCACATGATTATGTCTGTCCGTCTGTCTTTCTTTGTGTATCTCTGACATTCCGTCTCCCCCAAACCCCTCTCTCTCTTTATCCAGCTGAAATAAGGCGGAAAAAGATGATATATGTGACACCTTACTGTTCAGTTAATGATGTGCGTTTCGTTGTTTATTTCGCTTTTTTTTTTTCGTTCCTGTGAAATCTGAGGTCGTCATGAAATTATCTGCTGGCTGTCATTTTTTGTTTGTTTGTTTGTTTGTCATCTGGACTGTTCCTGTTTGTCTTGGCTGTCAGAGTCTGTCAGTCTGTCTGATTATGTCTGTCACTGTCTGTCTGTCAGTCACCTTTTTGTCATATGTTGTCTATCTGTCCTTCTGTCTGTCTCTTGGCGTTGCCTCTCTCCTAGTCTGTGTGTGGCTTTCTGTTTCTCTATTTATTTATTTATTTTTTTTAAATAACTTTTTGGTTTGTTTGTTTGGTTTGGTTTGGTTATTTTATTTTATTATTTTATTTTATTTTTTGCCGTTAAGATGTGGCAGTGATTGAAGGGCTCGTGTTTAACATTACACCGACATCACCGTAATGGCAAAAAAAAAAAAAAAAAGAAAAAAAAAAAAAAGCCCGTTAAGATGTGACAGTGATGGAAGGGCTCATGTTTAACATTACACCGACATCACCTGAATGACAAAAAAGCCCGTGGAAGTGATGGAAGGGGTCCTGTTTAACATTACACCAACATCACCTGAATGACAAAAAAGCCCGTTAAGATGTGGCAGTGATGGAAGGGGTCGTGTTTAACATTACACCGACATCACCTGAATGACAAAAAAGCCCGTTAAGATGTGGCAGTGATGGAAGGGGTCCTGTTTAACATTACACCGACATCACCTGAATGGCAACAAAAAAAAAAAAAAAAAAAAAAAGCCCGTTTAAGATGTGGCAGTGATGGAAGGGCTCGTGTTTAACATTACACTGACGTCACCGTAATGGCAAAAAAAAGCCCGTTAAGATGTGGCAGTGATGGAAGGGCTCATGTTTAACATTACACCGACATCACCGTAATGGCCAAAAAAAGCCCGTTGAGATGTGGCAGTGATGGAAGGGGTCTTGTTTAATATTACACCGACATCACCGTAATGGCAAAAAAAGCCCGTTAAGATGTGGCAGTGATGGAAGGGGTCCTGTTTAACATTACACCAACATCACCTGAATGACAAAAAAGCCCGTTAAGATGTGGAAGTGATGGAAGGGGTTCTGTTTAACATTACACCGACATCACCGTAATGGCAAAAAAAGCCCGTTAAGATGTGGCAGTGATGGAAGGAGTCCTGTTTAACATTACACTGACGTCACCTGAATGGCAAAAAAGCCCGTTAAGATGTGGCAGTGATGGAAGGGGTCCTGTTTAACATAACACCGACATCACAGTAATGGCAAAAAAAAAAAAAAAAAAAAAAAGAAAAAGAAAAAAAAGCCCGTTAAGATGTGGCAGTGATGGAAGGGGTCCTGTTTAACATTACACCAACATCACCTGAATGACAAAAAAGCCCGTTAAGATGTGGAAGTGATGGAAGGGGTCCTGTTTAACATTACACCGACATCACCGTAATGGCCAAAAAAAGCCCGTTAAGATGTGGCAGTGATGGAAGGGGTCCTGTTTAACATTACACCAACATCACCTGAATGACAAAAAAGCCCGTTAAGATGTGACAGTGATGGAAGGGCTCGTGTTTAACATTACACTGACGTCACCGTAATGGCAAAAAAAAGCCCGTTAAGATGTGGCAGTGATGGAAGGGCTCATGTTTAACATTACACCGATATCACCGTAATGGCCAAAAAAAGCCCGTTGAGATGTGGCAGTGATGGAAGGGGTCCTGTTTAACATTACACCGACATCACCGTAATGGCCAAAAAAAGCCCGTTAAGATGTGGCAGTGATGGAAGGGCTCATGTTTAACATTACACCGACATCACCGTAATGGCCAAAAAAAGCCCGTTGAGATGTGGCAGTGATGGAAGGGGTCCTGTTTAACATTACACCAACATCACCTCAATGGCAAAAAAGCCCGTTAAGATGTGACAGTGATGGAAGGGGTCCTGTTTAACATTACACCGACATCACCTTAATGGCAAAAAAGCACGTTAAGATGTGGCAGCGCGAATACCAATGTTTGATGTCGGTGTGCGCCTGTGATTCTTCAGTCGAACTCAACATCATTTGGACTGCGAGCTCGGCATTCAGCCAGTTAACTGAGCAAAGCATGTATGTATGCACCCCCACTCAATCATTTATTTTCGTTAAGTTATGCGTGATAGATTGTGTTTTTCCTTTAACTGAAAAAAAAGAGAGAAGTTTTTGTTATCCTGACTGTTGCTGCACAAAATGTCAATGTGTCAAACTGAGAAGGAAACGTGATGACTGTGTGTGTGAATGTGAGCAAAGAATGAGTGCAGCTCGAAAAGAGAAAGAAATCCGTGAGGAGAGTTAGACGAGAGATGACAGAGAATCCGGGTCCAGAACCGGATCCATGTTTTTTTTGTTGTTGGTTGGTTTGTTCGTTTGTTTTGTGTGATTCTTTCTTTGCTTGGTCATGTATTTGATATTGTGGTATGTATTGTGGTGGGGGAGGGGGTTGGAGGGGGGAAATAGGGGGCGGGTACTCATTCTTTGTTTATTTGTCTTATTCACCTGACTGACTGGTTTGTGTATAGATTTTATTTATTCTCTTATTCACGTTATCTGTTATATTGGTTCATTTATTCGCTGATATATTATAGTGTTGTATTTTTTTCCCCCATAGAATCGGATTTATTTGCATATTGTCGATCTGTTCATTTATATGTTCATGGAGCCATTCACACATTTCGTGTATCGATCGCTGTTTAGTTATGCAGCAAACAAAAGGCAATTGACTGTGAACTCGTCTGATACAGATCTATGCACGAGAAAATTTTCATGGAATCATTCTTCGATGTCACTGTGTAATTATTATGATTTATGATGATGATGATGATGATTATTATTTTTGTTGTTGTTGTGTTTGATTATTAACTGTTGTTTTGTTTTTAAGAAAACTATTTAAGTGAATGGATTTAATAAAACTACCTTCAGCGTTTGAAAGGGAAAATAAGGTATGGACAAACTTGCACATTTCTTGTTCCATACTTTAAATTATCATTTTTTAAGTGGTCCGTATGTGTGTGCGTGCCCCCCTCTCTCTCTCTCCCCCCCTCTCTCTCTCTCTCTGATGTGTGTGTGTGTGTGTGTGTGTGTGTGTGTGTGTGTGTGTGTGTGTGTGAAGTCTTTAACGTTATTCTGTCCATAATTGCATCGCACGAACTCGCATTTTCGTCCAAACAACTTCCGTAATACGAACTCATCATGATCAGCCAGTGTCAGTTTAGCTGAATGATGTTGAAGCGGGCTATCGCGAAGGGATAATATGTGTGAACATTGTATAAAGGACGGTCGATAAACCCTCGTGACAAACATTGAGTTGTCCCGGCTCCAACTTGCGGAAATGTTCCGTGAAGGCGATCTGTACAAAAGAAAATGCAGAGTATCTCTCTGTTTTTTTGTTTGTTTGTTTGTTTGTTTTTTTTACACAGTTAACTCTCTCTCTCTCTCTCTCTCTCTCTGTGTTGTGTATGTGTCTCTGTCTGTATGTCTCTCTGTTTGTCATTTTGTCTGTATCTGTCTCTCTGTCTGTTTCTGTCTCTGCCTCTCTGTCTCTGTTTCACTCTCTATGCTTATCATGAGCTATTTCCGCGGCAATTAAAGAGCCCACAGAGTGGCCGTGTGGTCCCGTTTTCCTTTAATTCCGGCAACGGTGTCAGCGAGGCTTAGGTTTTAAGTAAAAGAGAAAAAAGGTATGTTTATGATGTGCTTGTATGTATGTATGTATGTATGTAGGTGTGGTATGGTATGGTGTGTGTGTGTGTGTGTGTGTGCGTGCGTGCGTGCGAGCGAGCGCGCATATCATATCATATCATATCATACCAAATCGTATTGCGTATTACATCAGGATACAAGACACAACTTGAATGGACCATAAAACACGGAAAAGTTTCTTTCAGGAGCACGTACAACAGAACATCATTTACAGGCGTTTAGAAATAAATGTATGCATGATCAGAAATACCGGATAAAAGTCACTCCATTACTTTTCTTATCCCCCCCCCCCCCATACACCACGTAACAAACCAGAATTCTGTGTTGATCAGCTTACATTTTAAACATCGATTTAGGTTCTTAAGGAGTGTGTTCAGACCATACAAGATCTACGAGAACGAATTATATACGATTATGTACCCTTTCAACATGAAGGTTGTCAGTGTAACAATCATCTGACTGATGCCACTCGGAACAGTTTTCTTCTGTGTGCCAGATAAGGTTACAACTGAAACTATGACATTTAAACATTGTAGGGGATAAGGCATAGGAAAAGGAATCTGCTGTCATAAAATTACGAAGATTTTCAATCTATTAAAATGAAATTTAGAATTATAACGGATACTCGCGCACGCACGCACGCAAATGAGAGAGAGAGAGAGAGAGAGAGAGAGAGAGAGAGAGAGAGAGAGAGAGAGAGAGAGATTCTTGAGTGTTTTTCTTTTGGAAATTTAATTTCGTCAGTGGAACGTACACAACACAAGTCTCAGTTGAAATCAGTCAAGTATCATGTTAAGATAAATTGATAAAAAAAAAATTTAATCTACACATCACACACAATTATATGAACGGCAAACTTTGTCAACCAAATCTTTGACATTTGCTGCGCGTGTCTTTAAAAAAAAACAAAGGATCGAATTCACACACACACACACACACACACACACAGACGCGCATACGCACGCACACACACACAAACGCACGCACGCACACACACACACACACACACACACACACACACACACACACACACACACACACACAAAACGATAGCATCAACAATCTTCCTCTTCGGAGAAGAAATACTGACGCACAAGAAGTACTATCATTTATTCTTCAAGGCAAGAGACAAGACAAGAATGCTTTTCACGAAAAAAAAAAAAAAAAAAAAAAAAAAACCACCTCAGAAGGTACACGAAAAATCAATGCATGAAGACATCAAATTCCCATCAACAAACATTAATGAGGCAAAACGCAAATTATATTGGTACAAAAAGAAGAAAAGATCTAACGAGTGTTAAAAAAAAACAACAACAAAAAACCCAACAACACACAACTGGAACTGGAGACCCTACTAAAAATCACCATCACAACAAAAGAAAAAGAAAGAAAAAAAAAGAAGTTTATAAGCACTGCAGGGTAAAGTCATCAGTTTTATGAGGCGAAGTTAAATATTTGTTTAAAACACAGCAT
>NC_134884.1:34428908-34431408 GCF_041734735.1 Babylonia areolata | reverse complement strand
ATATATATATATATATATATATATACACCTTTGACTGCAGGTACGATGGTCTTTTCAGTCTTGAATACCAACCACCCCTGATGCTCTTTTCGGACACGACTGAAGGCTGGAATTGTGTGTATTCCCGCATTTAGAGAGGATCGTGGTTTCAGCGTCAAATCAAATCAACAAACACTTTATTAATCCACATGGAAATTAATTTGTGCAATCACAGGCTCATTGTAAACACTGGCATAAAATCATGCGCAACATAAGAAGAGATTAAAACTAGTCAAATAAGAATTCACAATAGCTGACGATATACTAACACCCCCCCCCCCCCCCCCCCCCACACACACACATACTCATGTTAAGACAATAGGGTATTGCACAACAATATTAACAAATGAAAACATCCAACAAAAAAAGGGTATAGATTACTAAAAATGACATGCGTGCACGCACGCACACACACACACACACACACACACACACACACACACATGTACACACACACACACACACACACACACACACACACACACACACACACACACACATTCACACACAGTGTTATCAGTCAGCTTTGTGTCTGAAAAGAGCGGAGGAAGGGGGAAGCGGGTGGTGGCACTGGCTGTGTGGGTGTTGGGGGTGAGTAGAGAGTTGGGAGATGAGTGTGAACTCTTTTATCGCCACCCAGTTTGGGTCACATCATTCCCTGGTCATCTGTCCATCGTTAACAGTCATACTCTGTTTTAAAATGCTTGTCACCTTTACAATATCGCCACCCAGTTTAAATCACATCATTCCCTGGTCATCTGTCCATCGTTAACAGTCATACTCTGTTTTAAAATGCTTGTCACCTTTACAATATCGCCACCCAGTTTGGATCACATCATTCCCTGGTCACCTGTCCATCGTTAACAGTCATACTCTGTTTTAAAATGCTTGTCACCTTTACAATGTCGCCACCCAGTTTGGATCACATCATTCCCTGGTCATCTGTCCATCGTTAACAGTCATACTCTGTTTTAAAATGCTTGTCACCTTTACAATATCGCCACCCAGTTTGGATCACATCATTCCCTGGTCATCTGTCCATCGTTAACAGTCATACTCTGTTTTAAAATGCTTGTCACCTTTACAGTTTCTGAACTTATTTTTTGAACATTTTTGTTTTCTGAAACAAAAGAGAAATTAATTATACTTTTAAAGTATTGTTTCTTTTCCTCTTTGAGTGGCATGTAATGGGTTCATGGCTTTAAAAAAAAAAAAAAACAGAAAAAAAGAAAAAGGAAAAAAAAAAGGTGATTTTAGAGTTGACCATTTTCAATGTCGTGATTTCTCAACACCAATGGTCGTGATTACTCAACAGTCGCACCGAAAGTGTTAACCCTTCTATAAGCGGATCGTTGTCGTTACAGTGGGTATAAAGTGGTGACTGACGGGTTTACCTTTTGGTACAAAGTTACAAACGCATGTGTGGTTTAAACAATATTTTATTTTTCACACACACACACACACACAACACACACACACACACACACACACACACACACACACACACACACACACACACACACACACACACACACAGGTGGATTGGGGGTCGCACATGAGCACACCCATTTTCTCTTTTAGGCTGTTCCGGTGACCTGTAAACATATATATATAGAACTATATATCGCAGTGGGCTGTTCCTTCTCTCTCACGCTCGCATGCATGCACACACACACACACACACACACACACACACACACACACACACAACGCACAAACACACACACACACACACACTCTCTCTCTCTTTCTTTTTTCTTTCTCTCTCATGCACGCACACACACGATCGCGCGTACTTTGTCGGGCACACGCACATAACACAGACGCGTGTCATGAATGCAGGATGTCTCGAAATGTGGACCTTTTGAGCCACTCCTGATTTTTCCCCCCTCCTCACCTTCCTCCTTCTCCTCTTTCTCTTCTTCTTCTCCTCCTCCTCCTCACTTTGCTTTGCCCTTAGGACCTGGTTAAGATAATGTGTTATGAACCGTGCTTTGTGGATTTTTCCTTTTTTTTTTTTTTTTTTTTTTTGTAGATGTGAGAGTTTGTGTTGACGCGGTTGAGCATTTTGTATGTTTTGACAGTCCTGATATGGCCCTGTGCGGTCGGCTGGACTATAAGCAACAAAATAGACAATAAACAGTCCTCTACATCCTCTTCTCTTTGTCCTTTTCCTTGCCATCGTTCTTGTTCTTCTGGTCCTCCTCCTCCTCCTCCTTCTCCTCCTCCTCCTCCTCCTCCTCCTCCTTCTCCTCCTCCTCCTCCTTCTCCTCTTCTCCTCCTCCTCCTCCTCCTTCTTCTCCTCCTCCTCCTCCTCCTCTCCTCCTTCTCCTCCTCCTTCTCCTCCTCCTTCTCCTCCTCTCCTCCTCCTTCTCCTCCTCCTCCTCCTCCTCCTCCTTCTCCTCCTCCTCCTCCTCCTTCTCCTCCTCCTCCTCCTTCTCCTCCTCCTCCTCCTCCTCGG
>NC_134884.1:34421408-34423908 GCF_041734735.1 Babylonia areolata | reverse complement strand
AGAAGAAGAAGGAGGAGGAGGAGGAGGAGGAAGAAAAACAAACAAACAAACAAATAAACAGAAGAAGACAACATGCTAACTGGAACGGACAGGGGCTGGGCCAGGGAGGAAGGTTTGTGGTGGGTGGGGAAGGGGAAATAAGTGGGAATAGAATAGGAGGAGGGAGGCGGTGGGAGAATTTAGAGGTGTGTGTGTGTGTGTGTGGGGGGGGGTGCGTGTGTGTGTGTGTGTGTGAATGCGTGCGTGCGTATGTGTGTGTGTGTGTGTGTGTGTGTGTGTGTGTGTGTGTGTGAAGTGAGGAGAAGGAATCGCTGACTGAAACATGTTTTGTGAGGTAATAGAAAGTGAGCAGATCTGTGGTGTCCTCTGTGTCTCTCTCCCCCCACCCCTCCCACTCCTATCCCTCACCACTCCCCCCACCCACCCACCCCCTGTAGTATTGATTTGGAGCTGAGAGACAGAGTGAGGCATTAGATAGACAAACAGACACAGACAACAAGACAGACAGACAGACAGATAGATAGATAGATAGATAGATAGATAGATAGATAGATTGAGACAGTGAGGCAGCTAGGCAGACAGACAGAGACAGACACACACACACACAGAGAGAGAGAGAGAGAGAAAGCGGAAGTGGGGCAGAGTGTATTTGGTTGATTGTGTATATGTCATGTCTTGAGTTCTAGTTGGAAAATAGTCTTTTCTTCGTTCCGGAAAAGTGTACGTTTAATGGAATTAGAGCCATTTGCTGCTTAGTTCCAGAATAAAAAGTTGTTTAATGGGAGTTAGAGTTATTCACAGCGTATTTATAATATGACACCATACGTGCATGCGCGTCCGTGTGTCAGGAGGACATTGCCAATTCAAACTTCAGTCCCGGGGAAAATCACAGCAGGAGAATTTCTGTTTTCTTTATATGAACGAAATGAAGTATGTAACGAGACTATTACCAAATCACCCAACCAGCCAACCAGTCAGCGAGCCAACCAACTAAGAAATCAATCAACCGACCAGCCATTCAGTCAACCAAACAACCAACCAACCAACCAGCCAGCCAGCCAGCCAGCTCGCCGTGTTCCAGAGCCATGCCCGTTGTGGAGGAGGGTAAAACAACAACAACAACAACAAAATAATCTATGATACCGAGTTACAGAATGGAAATAGGAATGCCACCAGCTGATAGCGCGCAAACAAATATGCATATATACACTTCTCTCCCTCTCTGATTAATGGCATTTTGGAGCGAACGTGATCTTTTTTAAAGGTCTCTGGGGACATCTGGAAAATGTGGTGTTATTCTTCATCTGAAAAGAAAACAACGATAGAAATAAAAAGTTGTGCGTGCTTTTTGGAAGGAGGATGGGAAACGATGAGGAACGTTCAAACAAACAAACAAACAAAATACAAACATTTGTTGCGTGTGCATTGGAACGCAGGGAGGGAAGGAGTGTGGGGGGGTGGAGGAAGAGAAGGAAGATGGTGGGGCGGGGATAGAATGTGATGATGATAGTTTTCGCGTTACACATAGCCCGAATCTACATGTACCGGTATCAATCGCTATCTGCAGACACCGATCTCTTTTACCCTTTCTGTTCTTGTGCCGCTGTTATCGATATAACGCTATCTGTTGCTATCCGCAGACACAGATCTTTCCGTTTTCTATTCGTATGCCGCTATTATCGATATAACGCCATAAGTCGCTATCGTTAGACCGACATTGGTTCAGTCGCTTTCTGTTCGCACGCCGCTGTTATCGATATACATCTGGCAGGTTTCACTAATGATTATCTATTTATGCTTTTTTATTTATGCTTATTTATAATCATTGTTGCCTTATTTATTTATTTATTATTATTATTATTATTATTATCACTACCTTTTTTCATATTATAATTATTATTTATGTATTTATCTATTGATGTATTTATTTACTTATTTATGTACGCTTATCTATTATTTATTCACTTTTTTTTTTCAAGGCCTGACTAAGCGCGTTGGGCTACGCCGCTGGTCAGGCATCTGCTTGGCAGATGTGGTGTAGCGTATATGGATTTGTCCGAACGCAGTGACGCCTCCTTGAGCTACTGAAACTGAAACTGAAACTATGTGAAGGTCGATTCACTGTCGATCATTATCTGTCGGTCCACGTTTGATGTTTATCTGTTCGCCCATCAGTTGTTGATCGATAAATCGACTCCCTGTCGATCTGTATCGTATAGACTCCCTGTCGATCTGTATCGTATAGACTCCCTGTCGATCTGTATTGTATGGTATAGACTCCCTGTCGATCTGTATGGTATAGACTCCCTGTCGATCTGTATTGTATGGTATAGACTCCCTGTCGATCTGTTTGGTATAGACTCCCTGTCGATCTGTATTGTATCGTATAGACTCCCTGTCGATCTGTATTGTATCGTATAGACTCCCTGTCGATCTGTATTGTATAGACTCCCTGTCGATCTGTATGGTATAGACTCCCTGTCGATCTGTATTGTATAGA
>NC_134884.1:34413908-34416408 GCF_041734735.1 Babylonia areolata | reverse complement strand
ATACACAGACAAGCATACATACTCATTACACACAGAGAGACAGACACACCCATTTTACACAGACAGACAGACACACTCATTATACACAGACAGACAGACACACTCATTACACACAGACAAGCAGACACTTATTATACACAGACAAGCATACATACTCATTACACACAGAGAGACAGACACACCCATTTTACACAGACAGACAGACACACTCATTATACACAGACAGACAGACACACTCATTACACACAGACAAGCAGACACTTATTATACACAGACAAGCATACATACTCATTACACACAGAGAGACAGACACACCCATTTTACACAGACAGACAGACACACTCATTATACACAGACAGACAGACACACTCATACACAGACAAACAGACACACTCATTATTCACAGACAAGCAGACACACTCACAAAACACAGACAAGCAGACACACTCATAATACACAGACAGACACTCTCATAATACACAGACACACTCATAATACACAAACAGACACACTCATTATACACAGACAAGCAGACACATTCAATAATTATACACAGACAAGCAGACACACTCAATAATTATACACAGACAAGCAGACACACTCAATAATTCGTACACAGACAAGCAGACACACAATCCCTTACCCCCCACCCCCTACCCCCCTCACATCCTCCTCCTTCCATCACAATCACCTCATCTCGCCCCCCCACCCCCACCCCACCCCCACCCCCCTTGCTTCCTCCCTGCATCAACAGAATCCCTTTGGTGACAAAAGTCTGTCGCGAGGCCCGTAAAGACGCAAAGAGGAGAATACGTGTGAAAGAGTGGGATCAGGGGGTAAGGAAAGGAAGGAGAGGGTGTGGAGGGGAGGGGTTGTGCAGGGGAGTGGGAGGGGAGGAGGTGGGGGGAAGGTTGAGTAAATGGTGAGAGAGATAGGGAAACAGAGAGAGAGAGAGAGAGAGGAGGTGGGGGCAGAGTGAGGTACAGACAGAGAGGGAGAGAGAGATCTGACACACACACACACCCACACACACACACACACACACACCAGGGAAACAGAGTCAGAGAGAGAAGTGGATGGGGATGCGGATGGTATTGATAGATGGACCGACAGACACAGACGGACACACACACACACACACACACACACACACACACACACTCACAGACACAGAGAGAGAGAGAGAGAGGGAAAGAGAAAGGAGAAAGCGGGGATGCGGATGGTATTCCGCCTGCATCCAAACGTCATAAACATGACAGGAGCCGTCCATTGTTTCAGACCCTGGTGATGGATAGTGTCTGCCTCCGTGTATCACCTTCCCCCCCCCCCCACCCCCCCACCCCCGTCCTTCCCCCCTCCTTACCTTCCCCCCTCCTCCCTCTCTCCATCTCTCCTTCCCCCCTCCTCCTCCCTCTCTCCCTCCCCACGAACTTCCAGCCCACAAGTTTTCCCCCTAGTTCTGTCTTTCTGTCTGTCGTCCTCTTGTCTTCTCCTCTGTGCTTCTTCTTTCTCAACCATAACCACCTTCTTTGCTTTCGCCTTCTTCTTCTTCTTCTTCTTCTCTTTCTCCTCGACGTCCTTTTTTTTTCCTTCTCTTATCCTTCTCCTCTTCTTTCTTCTGCATTTCATCCTTCTATATTTTTTTTTTCACCTTCCATTCACTGTTCCTGCACTCCTCTTCTTTCTGCGGCTCCTCTTTTCTTCTACTCCCCCCCCCCCCATTCTCCACTGCTCCTCCTTCCTTCTCCTCCATGTCTTCCTCCTCTTCTGCTCCTTCTCTTTCTTCACCTCCACGTCATTTCCGGCTTCTGTCCCCCCCCCCTCCTCTTTGTTCTGCTTCTTCTTGTCTTCTTCCTCCTCCTCCTACAAGTCATCCCACTCTTCATCATCCTCTTCCTCCTACACGTCCTCCTCCTCCTCTGTTCCACTTCTTCCTCCTTCACGTCATCCTCCTCCTCCTTTCCACATCTTCCTGCTACACGTCATCCTCCTCTTCTGTTCCACCTCTTCCTGCTACACGTCATCCTCCTCTTCTGTTCCACCTCTTCCTGCTACACGTCATCCTCCTCTTCCTCTGTTCCACCTCTTCCTCCTACACGTCATCCTCCTCTTCCTCTGTTCCACATCTTCCTGCTACACGTCATCCTCCTCTTCTGTTCCACCTCTTCCTGCTACACGTCATCCTCCTCTTCTGTTCCACCTCTTCCTGCTACACGTCATCCTCCTCTTCTGTTCCACCTCTTCCTGCTACACGTCATCCTCCTCTTCTGTTCCACCTCTTCCTGCTACACGTCATCCTCCTCTTCTGTTCCAGCTCTTCGTCCTGCACGTCATCCTCCTCTTCTGTTCCACCTCTTCGTCCTACACGTCATCCTCCTCCTCTGTTCCACCTCTTCGTCCTACACGTCATCCTCTTCTGTTCCACCTCTTCCTGCTACACGTCATCCTCTTCTGTTCCACCTCTTCCTCCTACACGTCATCCTCCTCTTCTTTTCCACCT